>NC_084793.1:133712296-134013777 GCF_963169125.1 Humulus lupulus
AGTAGCAGCAGTAGTTGCAGTAGTAGCAGTAGTAGCAGTAGTAGCAGTAGTATTAGCAGTAGCAGTAGTAGCAGTAGTAGCAGTAGCAGTAGCAGTAGCAGTAGCAGTAGCAGTAGCAGCAGCAGCAACAGCAGTAGCAGCAGTAGGAGTAGCAGCAGTAGCAGCCGTAGCAGCCGTAGTAGCAGTAGTAGCAGTAGCAGTAGAAGTAGCAGCAGTAGCAGTAGTAGTAGTAGCAGTAGCAGTAGCAGTAGTAGTAGTAGCAGGAGGAGTAGTAGCAGCAGCAGCAGCAGCAGTAGCAGTAGCAGCAATAGGAGCAGCAGTAGCAGCAGCAGCAACAGGAGCAGCAGTAGTAGCAGCAGCAGCAGCAGCAGTAGTAGTAGTAGTAGCTGTAGTAGAAGTAGTAGCAGTAGCAGTAGCAGTAGCAGTAGCAGCAGCAGCAGCAGCAGCAGCAGTAGTAGCAGCAGCAGTAGCAGTAGCAGCAGTAGCAGCAGTAGCAGTAGTAGTAGTAGCAGTAGTAGGAGGAGTAGTAGTAGTAGCAGCAGCAGTAGTAGCAGTAGTAGCAGCAGCAGCAGCCTAGCAGTAGCAGCAGCAGCAGCAGTAGTAGCAGTAGTAGTAGTAGTAGTAGCAGGAGGAGTAGTAGTAGTAGTAGCAGCAGCAGTAGCAGCTGCAGTAGCAGTAGCAGCAACAGTAGCAGCAGCAGCACAGTAGCAGTAGCTGCAGCAGCAGTAGTAGCAGTAGCAGTAGCAGTAGTAGTAGTAGTAGGAGGAGTAGTAGTAGTAGCAGCAGCAGCAGCAGTAGTAGTAGCAGCAGTAGGAGCAGCAGCAGCACCAGCTGCAGCATCAGCAGTAGCAGCAGCAGCAGTAGCCGCAGCAGCATCCGCAGCAGCATCAGCAGCAACAGTAGTAGCAGTAGCAGTAGCAGTAGCAGTAGCAGTAGTTAGCAACTGTAGTAGTAGCAGCAGTAGTAGCAGCAGTAGTAGTAGTAGCAGCAGTAGTAGCAGTAGCAGTAGCAGCAGCAGCAGTAGCAGTAGTAGTAGTAGTAGTAGTAGTAGTAGTAGTAGTTATAGTATGACTGTGGATTTTGGTTCAAACTGGAACTTAGTTGAACACTCGTAGCAACATTTACAGATTTTATAGTTATAGTATGACTGTGGATTTTGGTTCAAAGCAGAACTTAGTTGAACACTCGTAGCAACATTTACAGATTTTATAAGTTTAACCTATAGTTTAAGAATATTAATTATAACATAAGGTTTGATTAATAAAGCTGATCATGAAGATGATATTTATTATACTATAAGGTTTAGATAGAACTAATAAGATCATGACACTTGTCATGTGCATGTTTATTGAGAACTTAAGCATTTTTGATGAATAGTTTTATTAAGAGAAATATTTGAAAACCCCAGAATCTGCTAGCAGCTTTAAAATCGTTATATGACTCAGTCAAAGTTGTTTACTCAATTCAAATTAGACTGAAAAAGTGCAATTACGTGTATAATATTTCAGCGTATGCCGATATATCGCAGCTCTAGGGGCGATACATCGCCACACGGGGAATATGAAAACACGTAACTTTGCATGAACGCTTCGACGAGCCTTGGGTATATAAGCCAAGGTGATATATCGCCTACCATGGGCGATATATCGGCTCTAGGGCAAGTTTTTCAAATGTTTTTGAAACCGAACTCATTTTATTCCTTAACCTCTTGATAAGCCTCTGAATCTTTTGATCGAGTCTTAAGCCTCTGCTGAACGAATATTCAAATGTTTTTCAATTAAATATTCATTATTTTTATTCAAGCTAAAAGAAGATCTTTTCATTCTTGAACTCTATAAATAGGACCTAGTACCCAACCATTTCTTTCATTCTTCAAGCTGAGTTCAGAGCCTTCAAGCTGCTAGGTTTACTTTAGAGTGTTAAACACTTGGGTTGGGGTTATAAGCTTTATCATCTTAAGCTTATTAAACACTTGGGAAGTAAGGTTAATAGTGTGTTTTTCGATATCAAGGTGTAGTTCGGTTATAGTGCATTCAAAGGTATTCCTATTCCTAGTTCATTTCTGCATGTTTCATTAGTTTCTTATAGTTTTCTCTACTCAAATCTTAACTCAATATTTTCCATTCTTGGTTAGGCATTTAAGTTCTTTGAACTTGAGGTTTCTTTTCGGTAAGCTCTTCTTCTCGGTGGTTTAGACTCATTTCTTTTTCATTTCCTTCTTTTAGAAATACTCACATTCTCATTGTTGGTTTTAGGAGTGTTCCAAAATCCTGTCCTTGTTCTCAAATGCCGGTATTGCTAAGGAAAATAGGATAGTTTCTATATGCTTATGTGGTATGTTATGTATAATATGTTATGATATGTTTATGCTATAATACATTATGTTATGTTTTTATCTAGGGCTCATAATTGTTTAGTTAACAAGCCCTAGTGTTTATCATTTTTATATTTAAAGTTATGATTTACCCTACCTTAGATATTAGACAGGGGACCTAGGTGGGTTATCATATACTACCATGTGATATAACCTACCTCAGATATTAGACAGGGGACGTAGATGGTTTATCACATGTCATAATGGCCATTAATAGTGTAGTCCTATATGGTATACGTCTTTATAGTCATATGTTCATATGTTTATGTTTTATGCTTTTAGTAGATTTTCCTTGCTGGGCATTAGGCTCATTCCTTTATTTTATATGTGCAGGAAAATAGTTATGGTGGCGGAAAGATTCTTGGCAGCTTGGGATTGTGTATTGAGGAAGAATGGATTCGGTGGACTGCGTGAACGATTTGAGGACAACGTTGTTTTAAGTCTTTTTAATTATGATTTCTATGTATTTTCCGCACTTGATTTTGTAACAAATTTATTTAAGATTTAAGTTATGTTTTATTTTATTTTCAAACAATGGGATCCCATACCATACCCCGAATTTGATGTATTTCAACATTTACTTTATATTTTTTAATAGAAGTATGAATGTTTCGTATGTATGTTTTCTTAAGAATAATGTCTATGTATACGCAGTTTTAATGGTCCAAAGTCTAGAATTAGTTGGGTAATTACATAAATCTCCTTGATAATCTATGAAGTTTTATGTTGCTTTGTGATAGTTTCATACTTTGTGCCAAATTAGACTTTGATTCTTTGGTTCTGCAAATAGATATACAAATATTTTATTCTTTATCATCACGCTATGTCAGGGATTCTCTGAAGATTGTACGCTAAATGCTCTCGTGACTATCTCTTGATGTTTCATGCAACAAAAAACATTATATTAAAAAAAAAAAATACCAAATCATCATATCAAAACATCATAAAAAATTAGCATGTTAAAAAATATAGTATTAAGCGAAATCGATTTATTGCATAAGTGTTTTGTAATTTTCCTGAACATAATCGTTCACTTTTTGCTAATAGAGTAAGTACTAAAAGTAATAAGACTTTAGAGACATTGTGTTCCAGGTCCTGGGGACCCTCTTCCCCCATGTATTTCTTTTAGTACATATGATCCCTTTCCTATCACTTCTGCAATCAGAAAAGGACCTTCCCAGTTTGGCTCGAGTTTCTTGTGTTCCCTATTACTCTTCGAAGAACCCAATCATTCTTTTTCAAGTTCCTTGGATTCACTTGCTTTGTATATTGTTTCTCAGGTAAGCTTAGGCACTTCGCGATCTTGATCTGCGCCACTTGCCTGAACTCTTCCAATAGGTATAAGTTGTGGGCTAATTGCATTGTATTTGTTCCTTCGTCAGAAGCAATCTCTGTTTAGAGCACATGCATACCTACCTCTGCTGGAATGATTGTCTTGGTTCCATATACCATTGAGTACAGAGATTTCCCTGTTGAAGATCTTTTAGTAGTTTTGTATGCCCAAAGCATTTTAGGAAAATTTCTAACCATGCTCCCCTTTTGTCCTCCAAGTCCTTTTTGATATTGGTGAAGATTACTTTGTTTGTAGCTTTGACTTGACCATTTCCCCGTGGATAACTAATAGAAGAAAAAACTTAGTTTAATCTTTAAGCTATCGTAGAGCTCTTGCACTTTTGCATTTTGGAATGGCGTGCCATTATCAACCACAATCTCCATCGGGATCCCTAACTGGTATATTATGTGCTTCCATACGAAATTCATAGTGTCTGCTGTCCCCATCGTGAGGTAAGCCTCTCCAACCACCCATTTAGTAAAATAGTCAATTGCTAATAGCACATACCTTTTTCCTCCTACTGCTTCGAGGGAGTTCTCCAACTATATCCATTCCCTATTTGGCAAAGGGTCGGGGGTAACGATTGAATGCAACTGTTGAGCCGATTGATGTATGAGTGGAGCATGCCTTTGAAATTTGTCACATATCCGCGCTTAGGCTTCCGCCTCTATCATCATATATAGTCAATAATATCCTACTGTAAGAACTTTATGTGCAAGGCTCCTACCACCTGTATGGTTGCTGTATACCCCATCATGTAGCTCTTCTAGCAACTTTCTAGCCTTAGTTGGCCGCAAGCACCTTAGGTATGTCCCATGAAAAGATCTTCGGTATAGTCAATCATTAATCATAGAATACCTTCCTGCTTTATGAGAAAATTACGAGCTTGTTCTTTATCTTTGAGCACGGTCCCTTCCTATATGTATATCAAATTATAGGGTCCATCAAACATTCTTGGTCCACATCTACCAAGGTGATGATGACTCCCTCTTGGTCAGTACTTATTATAATGCTTGATTACCTCGTACACTCTCCCATTGAAGCTTTCTTAGCTAGTTCGTCCGCTCTCTGATTCAACTCTCTTGGAACATGTGTGAGCTCAAACAACGTGAAATGCTGCTTGAACTTTGTGAATTTGTTTACGTAGATCTTCATGTGAGCTCCTTGTGCATTGTAATTTCCATTGATCAACTCTGTTACTAGCATTGAATCTGCTCTGACTTGCATCTTCTTAATTCCCATGCCTTTTGCCAGCTCCAGCCCATTAATTAGGGCCTCGTACTCTGCTTCGTTATTTATCTTCTGTTGTTCCAACCTTAGTGCTTCCTCTATTCGCAACCCTGAGGTGCTTCAAGCACTACGCCAATTCCTGAACCTAGTGCATTGGATGATCCATCAATGTTCATTGTCCAAATCCAATCTTTCTCTTGTATCTACATTTCTTCTAACTTCTCGGGCTCGAATTTTTTTATCTCCACAATAAACTCTGCTAGTACTTGTCCCTTTCGTGCCTTCTTGGGAAAGTATTTGATATTGTGCGCTCCTAAATAGATTTCCCATTTGGACGTTCTCCCTGATAGATCCGACTTCGACAAAATCTGCTTCAGGGGAAAATATGTCAAGACTGTTACTATATGGCTTTCGAAGTATTGCTTAAGTCACTTCTTGGAGGTTATTAATGCCAAGACAAGCTTCTCCATCATACAGTACTAGGTTTCAACATCCAGTAACATTTTTACTAGTATAGAATATTGGCCTCCATTTTCCATTTTCCTCTCTGAATAATACTGCGACAACTTTTGACAATGCTAGATACATTTAGAGTTCTTCATCAGGTATTGGTGCACTTAATATGGGTGGAAAAATGAGGTACTCTTTCAAATGTGCGAGGGCACTGTTCTGCTCTATTCCCCATAAGGCCTTCAAATTCATTTTTATGCACTAGAAGAATGGCTGGCATTTATCCGACATCTTTGAAATGAAACGGTTCAAGGTATCTATCTTTCCTTTCATCTTTTGCACATCTTTCACTTTCTTGAGCTCTGTAAGGTCTGCAAGTGATTGAATTTGTGTTGGGTTGGCCTCGATCCTTCTCTTACTTACAATATGTCCCAGGAATTGGCCAGAGGTTACTCCAAAAGAACATTTAGTTGGATTCAACTTCATTTAGTATCGATCTAATACTACAAAGCATTCCGCTGAGTGTTCCAGATGGCCTTCCTTTCTTTTTGAAATTTCAGCCATGTCATTGATATAGAATTCCATGATTTTTCCCAATTGGTCGACAAAATTTTTGTTCACCATCCTCTGATAGGTAGCTCTTGCATTCCCAGTCCGAATGGTATCACTTTATAATAGTATAAGCCTCTTTTACTAGTAAATGTCGTATGTATTCTATCCTATGCTGCCACTGAGATCTGGTTATAGCCTAAATAAGCGCCAAGGAAGCTCATCCGCTCATACCTTGAGGTGGTGCCTATCATTTGGTCTATATTTGGTAATGGAAAACTGTCTTTAGGACGGGCTTTATTTAGATTTGTAAAATCTATGTAGACCCGCTTTTTTTTTTCTTCCATTTTTCTTTGGTACGACCACCGAGTTAGATCCATCATGGATAATGGAATTATTTGATGAATCCTACCTTCAACAACCTCTCCATGTCCTCATTTGTGACCTGGTTTATCTCTGGTGCAAAACGCCTAGCCTTCTACTTAACCGCAGGAAAGTCTTTCGACAAGTTAAGCTTATAGGTCATCACTTCAGGGTCTATCCCTGTCATATCTTGTGGAGTCCATGTGAAGTTTGCTTTATACTACCTTAAGAAAGTCATTAGTTTTTACTTTTTCTCTTTGTCCATGTGGGCATGCACCGACACAATTTTACTTGGTTCCCTGGATCTAAATGTTATTTCCTCCAATTAATCAATAATGCTCTGTGGTGCATGTTTCTTTTCTTCTATTTTTAAGATCCATAAATCTGCCGATAGCTTGCCCTCTAGTTGGTATTGAGCATTCTCATCTTTCGAGCAAGGACCCGTGCTTAGGTTACTAACTTCTCTCATTAAGGTGCAACATCAGGAGACTGGAACCTCATCACTTGATGCAGCGTGGAAACCACCCCTTGCATTCTGTGCGTCCACCCTCGACCCATGATGGCATTGTATCCCGAATGTGCATCTACTATGATGAAATCTACTTTTAAGGTACGTTCTACGACTATAATCGACAACTCTATCGTTCCCCAAGGATATACTCGTGTTCTACTAAAAGAAAATATTGGTATCATGGACAGCCGGATGCGTGATTCTTATATGCCCATTTTTTGTCAAGATTCGAGGAACAATATGTTCGCATTGCTTCCCTCGTCAACCAACACTCACCCCAATTGGCAATCCCCTACTTGCAATCGAATCATAAAGGCAACATCGTGTGACAAACTTACTTTTTTGAGATCTTCTTTAGTAAAGATTATCACTGATGTTGGAAAATACCTTTCCTCAGGCATAATGAAATTGATCTCGTGTTGCAAATATCACATCCTTTTGCTCGCCCTTCATCCTTTTCTCCAAGTTGGTTAAATTTTCTTTTTCCAGCGTAGGCTTTGCGGCATCTAAGATCATTGGGCTCTACTTCAGGACCTGTTTCCTGTTGGATGTTGATGGAGCATCAACTTCTGCTATTGTGGTAGTCGTGCTAGTAGAAGCTTGCCTTATCGCAGCGACACATGTCGACTCTTGAGTCTTGGTAAGCTTTTTCACATATTACATCAGGCCCCCCAAATGCATCATGTTCTGGATTTAGTTATGTAGAGCGTGGCATGCATTGGCTATGTGGCCCATGTCTTTGTGAAACATGCAATATTTAGTTTTATTCTGTCTTTACATTAGTGAGTTGATTTTGTTTGGTTCACACCAAATGGGTTTTGTTTTATTCTCTTGATAGATCTGTTCGACCGGGACAATACATTCTATCACCGGGTAATTGAATGCCGACCTCTTCTCTCGTGCATGGTATTGGTTGTACTTTGTCCTTTGTGAAAACTCTTTTTTTTTTGGCACATGTATCTTTTCTTGGTTGTCTTTTCGTGTTAGGGATGGAAATTAACGCGGCTCGCTTTGCTTCTTCGTCTCAGATCTCTAATATTCTGAGCACTCCCTCGGGTCTGATTTTGATTTCTTTCAAATCTCTAGGCAGCTCCAAGTAAAGTTGTTCGCATAGAAACGACCATTTAAGATTTCACGAAATAGTCTCGTAGTTGTCCTCTTATCCACATTATTAATTTGATGCACCGACTTCATGTATCTATTAAGATAATCTTTTGGGTGCTCGTTGAATCCTTGTTTGATTGTGTAGAGATCATCCATCGTCTTTTGGGTCTCAATATTTTCTTCGTATTGGAGCACGAATTGATCTCCCAACTCTTATAATGAGTTTATAGATGTGGTTTGAGTTGTCTAAGCCACAACAACGCTGATCTTTTGCTGGAATTGTAAGATATGGTCAACATGATCCGAGTTTCTGTCAAACAATGTAAAATTGGGGAGGAAAAAATCGTTTTGCTTTGGTTCATTGGCGATCCATGCTGCGAAAGGTGACTTGTAAATGCCTCTGATGGCCGCTGAGGCCCATTCAACAGTGCTTGGAGGTTGGCTACCCGCTATCTTTTCAAGTACTTCCTTCATCATTTGCTTTTTCTAGTCAGCGGTATCTCAGGGTTCGGCTCAGGCCTCACAAGTTTATGATGAGCAATGGCTTCTGTCTATTTGTTTCCCAATATGTCATTATTTTCTTTATCATGGACGTTACGCTCTTCTATGTCACTTTCTGCTTCCTCCCCTTCATTGTTGTTTTCTCCTTGTTCTTCTTTATTCTAGTTCGCTGGGCATGTACTGTCGTCTTCTTTCATGTTCTTTTTGTTTTATGACATGCATCGGTTTCCTTTATTAACCAAGCCATATCTTCTACTATATTTTCTTTCCTATGAGCCATTTCTTCGGCCATACGTTCTTGTTTCTTGGCAAGGTCTGCCATGGAGCGATCTGTTAGGGTTGGTGCCCTAAAAGAATGTGAAAAGACAATTTTATTGAATTGAATAAAAGTAAAAATTTATTATGTTTGATTATCGTAATTATTTTTTGAATAATTAGTACATAAATATCAGAAAATTCTATATTTCATTTACGAGAATATGGTATTGTATGCGTACGAGAGAATTATGATCATATATAATGAATAAAATAGTCAGTAACATATTAAAGTACGAAATCTTTAATCAATGGTTGCTAGTATGGTTTACTAAGCATATAAATGGACACAAATAATCTAGATTTTGATTATTGATGTGAATACAAATCTTGGTAAGGTACTTTATATAATTGAGATTATATATGACAGGACCAATGCGAATTAATTTCTTTATAAACTTACTGTTTACCATAAAGATTTAATTCATATCTTAAAAGATAATAATTTGTAGATCAGTCTAAATCCTGAGTAGTCATGTAACGCCTTGGATAACCAAGACCGTTACACTGTGTATTTTAAAATAGTGCAAGACTTGCTAATCAAGTCGTTTGGACATAAATGTGATTCTAAAGGCAACTATGAGGTTAGGGTTAAAAGATTTTGATAATAAATGATTAATTTTCATTAAAACCAATGTTTGGTACATGGGATCCCAAAAATAAGGTATAAGTGGTAAATACAACTCCCAAAAGTTGATACAACAAAAACCAGTCTAATGGAAAAATACAAATTTATAGCTCTATTCATGTAACTTTCCCTCGGCCGTGGCGGTTGAGCAGTTGACGATGTACACTCCGCCCCCAGAGCTCTCCAACTCATGGTTGGTCAAGTTTCCCTTTGCCTTTACCTAAACCACGTAGCACCCGTGAGCCAAGGCCCAACAAGAAAACCATAAACAACAAACACATATAGCAGTAGTAGCATCCAATCAACCTTAATCCAATTAATTCAATAACTCAGCAGAGTACAAGCATTAAGCTAAACAATGGTAAACATGCATTTTCAAGCATACAACTCAATCAATAATACAAATGTTCAGAGTTGGTGCCCTTACGCCGAGCCCTCTGTTTATCTAGCTGACCCCGACTCGCTTAGGCCGAGTTGTGTTCAGTACGCTTATCATCAACCTCGGAATCCTTAGGCCGTACATTCATATAATGCATAACAACCATACAATCACACAATACATATATTCAATTACTGGGAACCTCAGTCCTGTTCACAACCATATGGGTGCAATTTTCTTACCTCAAATCTCGAGCAATAAATTAAAAGCGATCCAAGCACGATCCTCAGACCTGAGCCCTAACGGTAATCCTAGTCGCAAATGACAATGGATAATTATCAATCTTTAATCCAAAAAAATATTTGGGAAATAAAAACTAGCCTTCGGGACCTCTAATTCTACTAATCTGGGTAGTAGAATTCGTCTCGAGCGCTTAGGTTTGAATCCCCGAGCCTCCCCGAGCCTTAAACCTTGGCTGCTCATTAATTCCTATTTAGGGTCGCGACTTGCCCTTACAGGCCGCGACCCGGCCCTTAGACAGAGGCCCAGCCCTCCCTAATGAAGGGCATGGGCTGCGACTTGCACCCCTCTAGGTCGCGGGCCGCAAGTCCTGAAGAACAGGGCCACGACCTGAGGCCCTAAACCCAGAAATTCCCTCTTTTTTCAACATTTCCCTTGAGCCTAAACCTTAAAATCCAACCCAAAACTCCAGACAAACTCAGAATTAAACCCAAAATTTCATCCTTACAAACTAGATATCATAACTAGTCTATAAACCATTTCTTACACCTATTAAATACCCAAAATTAGTCAAAACCCATAATTTATGCAAGCTCTATACTAAAAAATTCAGCAGATTAGGACCTGAGATCTTACCTAAATTTGTAGCTTGGATCCTCAAAGGTTACTCAGTTGCCTAGCTTAAATTTTCCCAGCTACCTTCAATTCAATTCCCAGCTTGAATCCTTGGTTGTTTCTCCTTTAACTTTCAGAATTCTCCCCTGAGTTCTAGTGAGGGAAAGAGAATATGTTTTGTGAGAGGGAGAGAGAGAGAGAGAGAGCTGAGAATTGAGTGGTATTTGGTGGTTTCTGGCTAAGTTTGGACTTCCCTATGAGTTTATCCCTTAACTCCAAAATGACTAATTTGCCCCTTAAACTTACCCAACCCTTTAATGATTCCTAAGGGTAAAACAGTCATTTTCTCAATTCTTGCTAATTCCTCAAGTGTTCCTACCATTTGCTAATTAATCCTGTCATGTCCAATTAATTATCAAATACTTATCCATTACTCAACAAACCTAAAAATATATTGTAAGTTCCTGAAATACCCTCAGCTCACCCCGAGCTGGGTATTAAACCCCGTTGTGAATTTTCCGCTAATCTACTCACTAGGATCGCCTCAAGCCATATACTACAAATATATCCACATAATAATGTGGACTCAACCATTTATCACATATAACCACATTTATGCCCTTAACGAGCCAAAATTACAAATATGCCCTTATAAACAGTAAAGGGCCCACATGCATATCTAATACTCATAAACATGCATATAATATATTCACATAATCATATTAATTATGCATGCCACATAGTAACGCATTTAACCAAGTAAACACATACATATATCAAATTATGCCCTCCTGGCACACTAATCCAAGTACTGAACCTTATTAGCATTTTGGGTCGTTACAAGTCATGAACTCCTATTCATGTCTATTGGATCTTTTGATTCATTCGTTAAGGTCTCTTAATATAATGAGGCTAGTGACTTTTGTTTTGGAGATTCGATAACATGAATGGCTGGGAACATGATTTTACAATAATGGATTCCAAGCTTTCCTAACAAATCGAATATTGGTTCCCTTAAAGGTTAATTCTGGAACTGAATAGTTATTGAGATCAAATTTATAATATGATTATAGATTAATTATTCAATGGTAAATTAATGGTACTTAAGAAACAAGAGGTAAATAGAAGGGTAAAACAGTAAACTTTGACCAGCTCTAATTATCAAACAAATAATTGGAGGACATAACTACATGTATTGATTATATCAATGGATTGCAAGAAATAACTCTGTAAATATAATTCTATAATTACTAAAAGTGCAATTCCATATTTGTAGTAGAGTAATAATGGTCATTTGTTTAACTTTAAATCAGTCAAAATATGGTTATTTGTTTATTTAATTATTGTTTTAATTTGATTAAAACATTCAATTACATAAAATATATTAACTAGACAATTTTATAATAAGAGATATAAATTGTTTATTGCCTCTAGTTTTATAAGCAGACATATATTTTGATATATTTTCTAAGATTGAAAACTTAGAAACTCTCTAAGCCTTCACTCTTCTCCAAACACTCTAGATCTCATGTGTTGAGATTATCTAGAGAGCCTAAAATCAGACTTTTGCATCTCACTTGCCTACACACGTTCTTATGTGTTTGAGCATTGACTTGGAAGGCTACAATGTGAGTCTCAATAAATTTTATATGTGGATTGGATGATCGTTTGATTATACAAAAAGATAGCTAGGATACTTGATAGACTTCAAGAGGTATACTTCTATTTTTCTATGTGCATTGATTTAATGTACAAATATATGTATTGGTTCTGGCTCGGTATTAATTTTGTTTTAAAACCACCCATTTCGTTGTCACTCTGATTTGCTATTTTAATACAAACATGCTCGTACTTGGCTGCCATTTCTATATAATTTTTTTCTGCGCACGTTTAGGTTGTTTTCATATACTCCATTAACCTATGGATTTCATGAGAAAAACCGCTTTGTGACGGTGGATTGCTCGCTTGCTTTTCTGCTCCTTCCTTACTTGGTGCCATGACTTTGAGTATCGCACTTTTTGTATTCTAGTTATTTCTTGCAGGGAAGTGCGAAAGAAAAAATAGTGCTAAAGAAAAAACAAGAAAATCAAGAAATTGTTATAGTCTTTCCCACCGACGGCGTCAACTGCTTGGGTCGATTTTCCAGAGAAATATTTGTTTCCCAAAATGGAAACCTTGGGTATGAATCTATCCTCATCTTTACTTTACTCTATATTTAGTTTAAGAAAACTCTCTGATGTTTAAGTTAGTTCCCTCTCAATTTTGACAGATTAACAATATAGTGGCACTGCGACTCAAATATGGAAAAGTCAAAAACAGGTTTTGGGTTATGGGAACTCAAACCTAAGGGCTCGGGAATGGTTCTACTACCTGATTTAGTATAATCCAAGGTCCCCAAGGCTAGGACTATGTTCAGAAGCCTTTATTGGTTCGTTTCTTGATGGTTGTTCCTTGTTATGGTTGTGACTAGGGTATACCGCTAGGCTCGGGAGGAAAGGATTGCACTCAGGGTCGCTATACTCTATTTCTCTCAGGACTTGAGGTAAGAAAACTGCTCTTAGTCTGAGATTAGGGCTCGAGCCCCGGTTATTGAACATAGTTATAACCATGTCTGATATGTTTGATTAAGCATGATTGAGTACACTGTGTATATATGTATTGAATGAGATATGCTTACCTGCTATACCTGATTGAAAAGCTCAGCTTATAAGTTGAGGGCGACAATAGCGTGCTAAACGCAGGCCGAAATGGCAGGGCCAACACAGAAGCTCGGCTTATATGCGGTGAACAACATTAGCATGTAGAACGCAAGCTGAAATGGTAGGACCAACACAAAAGCTTGGCTTATAAGCCATGAACGACATTAGCATGCTGGATGCAAGCCAAAATGGTAGGACCAACATAGAAGCTTGACTTATAAGCCATGAACGACATTACATGTAGAACGCAAGCCGAAATGGCATGTCCAACATAGAAGCTCGACTTATAAGTTGTGGATGATGCTAGCGTGCAGAATGCATGCCGTAATGGTGGGGCCAATATAGAAGTTCGACTTATAAGTCATGGATGACATTAGCGTGCGAAATGCAGGCCATAATGGCTATGCCAACATAGAAACCTGACTTATAAGTCGTGGGCAACATTAGCATTCGAAACATAGGCCGTAATGGTTAGGCCAACCCAAAATGGTAATATACTCTTCCACGGTTCTATAACCGCTTGAAACATAGGGTGGGGTTCATGCTTGACCGAATCTATAGCTGTTTCCAAAGGGAATAGTGCGATGGGCATCATCGTTTCTCTATGGCTGCTTAATTGAATTAAATGCATGCCTGAGTATCGGTTATAACGGCTAAGTATGATATTTATGACCAGTAGTCTGTTGAATAGCTGTTTATGAATATGTTTATGTTTTTTTGTTGAGCCTTGACTCACTGGTGCTACGTAGTGAAGGTAAGGGCAAGGAAAAACTGGACCAGCCATGAGCTAGAGAGCTTTAGGGGAGGAGTGTACATATGCACTTGCTCGACCACCACGGTCGAGATTACTTGCTGGAACTAGGGTTGAACCCTGATTTTGCCTCCTAGGCTGGCTTTTTGTACTTATTTTGTATCAGTATCAATTTATAAACTCTTTTGCGATCCTGTGTATGAACTAAAACCTTTTTAATAAAATGGTTACTATTTGACCGAAATTTTTAATACCTAATCCTTGAGTTAGTTTCAATTACACGTTTTAAAGTCCAAATGACTCGTTTAACGAGTTGAGCACTACTTAAAATACACAATGTAATGGACCTGGTTTGGCAGGACGTTACAAGCCATGTGCTAAAACCTAATACCGTGAAGTTGGAACCAAGATATGAAATATGTTTGTTTGTATGATACCCTAGAGGCACCAAATGAGGTTATTTTTATAGTCTAATAGAGAAGAAGATATTTGTATCTACAAATGCTACCATTTTGGAAGAAGATTATATGAGGGACTTCAAACCTTGAACTAAGGTTGTACTCGAGGAGTTACCTGGTGGTAAGATCACACAACAACTGACTTTAGAAGTTAGAACATAACAAACAACACTTCCAAACTAGGATACTACAGTAGTTTGTCGTAGTGGGAGGGTTGTAAAACAACCTGTTCATTACACTGGATCTGGAGAAGCACAAGTTGTAATATCTAATGACAACATAGACGACCCCTTTGACAAGTTAAGCGATGAATAATCCCAATAAGGAACAATGACTTGAGGCTATGACACTTGAGATGGAGTTGATGTACCCAACTAAGTTTGAGAACTTGTAGATCCACCCCAAGACGTAAAACCTATTGGATGAAAATTGATATATAACAGAAAGAGGGGAGTTGATGGGAAAGTAGAGACTTTTAAAGCGAGGCGTGACTTTTATAACTCACACATAAAGAAGGTGTGAGTTATGAAGAAACGGTTAGGGTTGGTGCCCTAAAAGCATGTAATAAGACTTTTTTGTTTGAAATCAAATAAAAGTACATTTTCTATATAACTGAATATTTGGATTACTGTTGAATAATTATAAATATAAGAAAATTCCATATTTATTAATGAGAGTATGATCTTGTATGAGTACGAGAGGATTAAGATCATAGATAATGAATAAAATTGTCAACAACATATTAAAGTATGAAATCTTTAATTAATGGTTGATAGTACAGTTTACTAAGTATTTTTTGTTAATGCACGTGATTTAGATCAAGATTAATGATGTGGATAGACATCTTACTAAATGTACTTTATATAATTAGATTATATATAACTGGACCAATGTGAATTAATTTCTTCATAAACATACCATTTGCCATAACGATTTAATTCATATCAAATTGATGATCATATGAAGATTAGTCTGAATCATGAATAATCATGAATTCCTGTTCATATCTGTTTGGTCTTTTGATTCACTCATTAATGTCTTTTAGTATAATAAGGCTAGTAACTTTTGTTTTGTAGGTTCAATAGCATGAATGGCTGGAAACATGATCTTACAAGATTTGGAATCCAAGCTTTCCTAATAGGATTGAATATTGGTTCCCTTAATGGTTAATTATGGAACTAAATAGTTATTGAGATCAAATTTATAATATGATTATAAATTAACTATTCACTAGTGAATTAATGGTACTTAAGGAACAAGAGGTAATTAGCAGGGTAAAGTAGTAATTTTGACAAGCTCCAGTTAGCGAACTAATAAATTGGAGGACATACCTACATGAAGTGATTATATCAATGGACAACACGACATAATTTTGCAAACATAGTCTTATAATTACTAAGAGTGCAATTCCATATTTATAGTGGAGTCATATTGGAATGAATAAATAAGATAATTTAATTAAAAAGTATAATTAATAATATAATTTATTGGAGCTTAGTATAATAGGTCCATAGTTCCCAAGTCACCTTTATACTACACTGTCAAGGGTGTGGATATAATTGACAAATTAAAAGGAGAAAGACTTAATTGTCAAGAAATTAATTTTTCTGGGTTAAGCTGTAATTAAGTGATAATTATGTATAATTAATTAATTATGCATTAATTTATAACGTCCCGATTTCCTGAGATGTCACATTGAAATGTTTGTTTAAATCAATAAACAATAAAGATTTAAAAAGACTCATTTATAGAAAGAAACTAGGCATGAGATCTCATTATTTAACATAAAAACGTTTTAACACTTAAAACTATAAACAACATAAGTTCGTTCAAAATCCTTAGCGAATACAAACTGTTATTAACAAAACATTTTAAAGACTCAAAAATACTGTGACCCTACCACAAACATGTGAAATCCATGCCTTGAGCCTGCTTGACTCACTATTTCATTTTGCATTTACTTGTGACATAGAGTACCCATGAGCTGACTCCCAATAAGAAGAGCTATGTAGGACACAACTCTCTAAACCAGATAACGTAATACAAATATATATAATAACCATCTGCGATATTAAACAAAATCCAAAGTATATAAACACAATGCATGCTACACTCACACACATTCAACAAAGTTTCATATAACACATTATACTCACATAAGATAATCAACTATACATTCATGTTGATCAGACATGAAATGTTGTCCTTCCTCATGCTATTCTCACACATAGCATCCAACAAGGCATTCCCTTACCACAAATTGTACTCACCCATGGTTTGTATCGTAACGTTCATGCAAGTGTTATGCTCACAGAAGCATCAAAAGAATACAACAACATGCCTAACATATATTTTAAATCTCAAACACACAAGCTAACAATCCAACAAACCCTAGCATTGTCCTAATGCTAACAAACACTATTTCATAACAACTGAACATAATACGGAAGTGCATATACTAACAAAACAAAAAAAGATTGTATGTTTTAACATACACTTTGTGCGCAGATGTCCACTTTTCTTACCTCAGTTGATGAGAATTCATTTTTCCTTCTTTGAACTCCTCGTTGAGGTTCCTTGTTGAGGACAAGACCCTAGACGCTCAACAATAGTGACACACTCAAAATATATTCAAATGTAAATTAAGGTTTCAAACACACAACCCTAAGCCGAAACACTATTCACACAAATACTCCAACTTATACCTCACTTATCATGCACACAAGTCACAATTAAGCATACAAACATCAATCAAATATGATTATACACTCCTCACACATGCAAGTACATAAATTTTGCATGGCATATTAAACTTAAGCATATATCGCTATGCTTCACGTCATTTTCATCATCCACTCATATAAAACATTTTCCATTTAAACTTTACTTAAATATACGTTCTAAGCACGTAATTAATTAATTATAATCAAATAAATCATGCATGTGATCATAATTAATTCAAGCATCCCCTAAATTTATTTTACTCTTATCAATTCACATTAAAACATGATTTTTAGCATAATTATATAATCCCTAATAATTATTTTACTAATTACTCATAATTAAACATCATAATCCAATATTCAATATAATTACCAAACCATTTCTAACATTCTTCTTAACAGCTTCAAAACATATTAAACATCATGAAAAATGACATTTATCATGTGTGTAAATTGTCATTACAATTCATGCTTAAAACCCCTACTTTTAAATACATAAAAATACCAAATAATTATGAAACACCCTATTATATTTCTAAACCAGTTCCAATCATTTTAATACTATTTTTAGGTCATATAAACAACATCAAAACAGTTAGCAATACCCAATATAATTAATTTATCAAAACCTTATGTATGTAATTAATTATCAACAATTATTTAACACTAGTAAAGTCTCATTACACACAAATAAATAAATAAAATAGGGAAATAGAGGATTCAAGAGGCCTGATCAACATAGAGAAAATAATACAACAAACATTCAAGAATTCAATCTCAGTTTCCAAAATGGTTTTTAATCAGTAAATAATTCATCAAAAATTCATAATACCAATACCACAATTATCTAAGTATTTTTCCTAGTTATTTTAAGAAAATAATTCAAATAAATTCAATACAATTTCCAAACTAAATCTTCATCACTGATCAAATGACACCCCAAAATAGATTAAAAAAGAAAAACAGATTTAAACCTCTATAATTGAAGGAATCGGAGCTCGTTAGAAAACTTCGTCTTCTCCGACTGCTTTTGACGCTTCTTTTTGGTTGGAGAAGCTTCCCACAGAGTTCAGAACCTCAAAACAACCCAAAACCACCAAAGAAATGATCCACAGTTGATTGACCCAAAACATGTATGTTTTAAATATTTATAAATCGCAAGCGCACGAATCGTTCATATAGAATAGTGATCGTGTAAGCAAGGATGTCGAACCCAAAGGAGTTGTCTAAAATCGAAAAGAAAACTATTTTAAACCAAAATTAATAAATTCTAACCCAGCTCCAAAGATTGGTGAGAATTTGTAACAATACAATAAAATAAAAGATAATAATAAAGATATTAAAGACAATATATATAACTAAATTAATAATTGTAAACAAGATGGTGGAAGAAAGATTATTAAGATAATATAATCCACAAAATATAAGTTCAATAATATTTATAAGTATATTGATTCCCAAATTTTAGTAATAGTAGAAATTAATCAAACCATCACTTATTCAAATTAGATATTCTATTTAAGCACAAATTATTATATAATTGTAGGATTTATCTTCACTTTTAAAATTATAATTTCAAAGCATTTAGTGTAAATCAATCTAATGAAATAACAAATAAATCAATGAATATTATTAAGTCAAAACATATATTTTTGTTCTAAGCATTTGATGTGCACACTTTAATGGCACACCTTAATCAAAGAATATTATAATTTTGCACTAATGAAGAACAAAGTGTAAATATGTTCTAACAATAAAAAATACAAGATATTTAAGATGAAAGAAAATATTTGAAGAAGAAAATCCATAAACTTTATTGCACAAAATGAGAAATCAACATACAAAATAAACACTATCTAGTTACATATTGTTTCATCATCACCTTAATAATCTTAAAAAGATTAGAAACTCATAACTAGCCTAGAAAATACAAATAAAAAAAATTACAAACATAACTAGGAAAATTTGGAGGAAAACCCCTAAATTGTTCCTCTAAAAATACATAGAAAATTAACCAAAAGAAGAAGAAGAAGAAGAAGAAGATAAAGAAAATTGAATGGTCTTGAAAATGGGGTAAGTGTGTAGTGTAACCTCCCAAAAAATAATCACCCCCCCAAAAAGGTCTTGAAAATTCCCTATTTATAGCCAAAATGAGAGCATTAAAATAATCAATTTAAATGAATTAAATTGATTAAATTAATAATAATATGGCAAATAGGGGTGAATTGTAGGGTGTAATGATGATTTTGGGGTAAAATGTGTAGAAAATTTTGGGTAAAAAATGGTACTTTTGGACATAAGGGGACAAGGAGACAAAATGATTTGTTGGGCTCAAAAATGGGAAAAAGCAGCTGAGGAAGGTGGGCTGGCTGATGGGTGGCAAGCATTGGCTTGGGTGGAGAAACCTGGCAGGAGGAAACTGTGTTGGAGGCTTGATGTGGTCTCGGTTGGCTGAGTGAAGGGGCTACAATTGGGCCTGGGCCTGTGTGGTGTACGACTGGCTGAGAGGAGTAGAAAGCTGGGTGTGTTGGGCTTGGGAATGTAGCAGGCGGCTGGGAAGAAGCTTCACTGGGAGCAGGAGGCAGCTGGTGACGTGGGCTTCAGCCAGGAGACGGGCCCAGGTGGCTGGGGCAGTTCGGTGGTGGCTGCTGAAGCTGGGGCTTGAAAGAGGAAGGAGCTTGGAAAAATTCCAACTTCTTTCCTTTCTTTTCCTGAAAATTCCACACTTTTTCTTCATTTTTCTTGCCTTTCCAAACACCAATGCAACATTGTTTCCTACAAAATAAATATAAAATAAATCATAATAAAATATTTTCAACTATAAAATAAATCAAGTTAATTCTTTGAAAATATTAATTATAACTTAATTTATATTTAACATTTAAGTTCAATAATACAACATTTTTTTTACCTCAAACTAAACAACATTAATTCAAATAATTAATTACAACATTTTACAACAAAAGTATATAAAATCATGATAAGACTAATAAATTCAAAATTACTTAAAAACTTAATAAATTAATTAAAAACTGAAGAACTAAGCAACAATTAGTATAAAAAATATGGTAAAATAACTCTATTTTGTAGAGTTATTAACAGTCGATGGATCAACATTGTCTTCCCCAGCACCAGTGTACAAGATTTCATGGTTCCAAAAATTAGGATTGTGTTCTAGGCCTCCTTGCTTCGTTTCTTCACATTCCAAATGATCCTAAGGGTCTCCCAAGCATAAATAACAACCTCTATGAAACTAGAACACACTCAAACTCTCTCAAATCCGAAAACACCAAGAACCCTAGTTTTAGGTAAAAAAAATGGGGGTTTCTATAAATTGGATTTCTTGCCACTTTGGTCACATCTAGAACTACTTTTAGATCATAAGAATGACATCCAAAACAATCACAACAACTTAGAACTTTCCCAAGATTCTCAAACTTGAAATCTCTCTTTCTTACTCTAGGTTTTTTTCAAGAACAAACCCTATTCCAACTCTATCCTCTCTCTCTCTCTTCCCAAAATAATGGCCATTAATATTGTAGTCCTATATGATATATGTTTTTATAGTCATATGTTTTCTAGGATATGTTTATGATATAGTCTTATGCTTATGGTTTATGTGTTAGTAGATTTTCCTTGCTGGGCATTAGGCTCACTCTTTTATTTTTTAGTGTGAAGCAGGAAAATGATTATGGAGGCGGAAGGATTCTTGGCAGCTTGGCTTGTGTGTTGAGGAAGAATGGAATGAATGGACTGCGTGTCGATCGAGGATGACGTTTATTTTAGTCTTTTGAATTATGGTTCTTTTGTAATTCCGCATTTAGTTTTTGAACAATTGATTTAAAGTTATGTTCTATGTTTTATTAAATAATGGGTACCCATACCATATGTTACATCTTATTTTGTAATTTGCACAATATTTATTTTGGGGTTTTAATAAAGTTATGATTATTTCTTATGTATGTTTTCTCAAAAATAGTAGCTATGTCTAGTAGTTTTAATGGTCCAAGGTCTTAGAAATAGTTGGGTCATTACACTCCCTATATCTGATTACAATTGTTGTATGATTATGATATGTCATGTGAGCATGAAATAAATGGCCTAAGAGTGGCGGAATTGATATTTGTGCACAGGACGTGGCTTGGCCACTAGTAGCTGAGGTTAATTAAATAATCACTAAGCTTGGCCTAAGCGAGCCAGAGTCAGTGGGTTAAACACTGGGCTTGGCCTAAGTGAGTCGTAGACAGTGCAGAGGGTGTGGCCTAAGGGTGTCGACCCTGAATATTGTATGATATGTTTAGTATTGTTAATCTGACAATTATGGCATGTTGAATACCTGGATGATAGATTGTTGATTTGTCAATTGTTATCACTGATTATGTGAATGCTTTGGACTGCTGAATATCTAGTTAATTTTTTATGAACTATTTGGTTATCGATATTGATTATGCTATGATGTTATCTTGCTGGGCCTCGGCTCACGGGTGCTACATGGTGCAAGTAATGGCAAGGTAAGATGGATCAACCATGGCTTGGAGAGCTCTGGGGGCAACGTGTACATTGTCAGCTGCTCGGCCGCCACGGTCGAGGGATTGTACATGGATGGAAACCTAAAATGTGTATTTTGCCATTATAGTGGCCTTGATTATTTATAACTTTTAGAAATTTTGTAAATATGTCCTTTAAACCCTGTTTTGGGATTCCATGTACTAGACATTCATTTTAATGAAAACGACCTATTTATGACCGAAATCTTTTAATCCTTACATGTTTATGACTTTAGATTCACATTTTTATTTAAATGACTTGATTAGCAAGTCTTGCACTATTTTAAACACACAGTGTAACGGTCTTGGTTATCCAGGATGTTACATAGGGATATTACGACTCAGGGAAGTATGAAAGTAAGATCAATATGGAAGAGGTGTAAGAGTTTTCAAAAGGATTCAAGAGAACAAGATTTGTTAGCAATAAGAATGGATTGTTTTAGATAATAATATGGGTTATTTTGATCTCATAATTGAAAATGTAGGAAGATTATTTAAGTTGTATGGACTGCAGATTTGGATAGGATCTGTAACATATTTAAGACTACTTCTTGGATTGTAGAAACTTTTAGAAGTCAATGGATATAAAGATAAAGGGTGACTTATACCCTTGTTGTCAGACGAAACAGATAAGTGAAGAATAGACACGCATTCTAAGAAACACGATATGGATTCAGTTTTGGATTGTACTAGATTATAGCGCATGTATGAGTTCTTTTAGCTGTGGGAATTGAGGAAAGAAGATAGGATTGGTGGCTGAAGCTTAGATGTGGGATAGGATGGTAATTGTGTATTATTGGTTATTAAGAATTAATTAAATATAGAAAAGTAAGATTAGGTTTACACATATACGTCTTTTAGAATAAGGTTATCATATCGGGAGGCAAGTCACACATTCTTGATCTGATTATTTTGAGGCTTAAGGACTTGAGGTAGGATCTTGGTGTGACCTAGACGGATTAGCTGTGGGAAATGAGGAAAGAATACATGATTGGTGGCTAAAGAAATAATTGGTAAGTTCTTTTAATCTTGTTATTTATGTTTCATGGTAGATTTAGGTTTTTATGATGAAATAAGGGATATTCATTTACACTTTTGATTTATGGATGTTCATGAAATGTTTAAGATTTCTTTTAATTGCATCATAAGTGTTAGAAACGTGTTAGGTTACTTGATTTGGTGGTTTAGTTTGAAACTTTACGAGTTGGGGTCAAAATTTGGGTTTAAAATCGCATATGTGATTTCTAGAATCCGCGACTAGCGCGACCGCGCTGCTCTCTTGTAAAGCGTGTTCTCATTGTGGGCGCAACTGTGCCCAAAAACTGGTGTGACCACGCCGATTTCCCAGAAAAGGGAATTTTTCTTGTTCCACCCTTTTGATTATGAATGGGCACCTCTTGGTTTGAGGTTTTATGCAGTAGGGTTTTAGGATTTTCTTAAGGATATTTTGAGGATGAATTAGCCTTAAGTGGGACATGGGTGTATTTTTAATATGGTTTTTGTTTTGCTTGAGTTTAAATGTTTTGATGTTATATGATATGATAGGCTCACTAAGGATACTTGAAAGGACACATTAGGGTGTGTGGAGCACTGCTAGACCTAAGGTAAGAAGAGTGAGCACCTGCACGCAGGTTGTACCCTCGACGTACTTAAATTTGGTAAACTTTGTATGTTATATTATAAATTATGTTATAAACTATGCTATGAATTATTATGAATTATGTTAGGAATTTTGTTACGAGTTATATTGTGAACTATACTAGGAGTTATGTTATGAACTATGGTATGCATCATGTTATTAATTATGTTAGAAGCTATGTTATTAAGTGATGCATGTTTGAGTGAATATGTTGTATGTCTATGCGGCATGCTTACATATGAAAATTGCATGCTTATCTTAATTCATGTTGGGTTGCACAACAGGTCAGAACGACACTGGTAATACGAGTTATGGATTGAATATGTTACTGTAACATCCCAAATTCTCTAATATGGCTTAGTGCCTGGATTAAGAGGCCAGGAGGGCAATAATTTATTTGATGTATTATTATGTGATTATATGCATGATTATGTGGGTTGTATTATTATATGCTTGTATTTGTATATTTATGTGCATGTATGTGATATATGAGTGAGATCACATTATTATGTAATTATATTTGAGCTATTCGGCATGAGACGATCCTAGGAAGCAAGTGTAATGACCCACTAATCTAGACTTTTGGACCATTAACGAAACTATACATAAAATCCTAAATAGAACTTACATTTGCGAAAATACCATAATTTTATTAAGTAACTTGTAAAAAAATAAGAGTTACTTACAAAATAAAATACTCAGAAGGATATGGGATCCCATTGTCTTTAAAAAAACAAAACATGATTTAAATGAAAAGAATTACATAAGAAATGCGGAAAATACATATAAAACCATAAAAAGATAAAATGAGACTACATCCTCGAATCGAGTAACGCTCGGCCCCTTGACTCCATTCACCATCGATACACATCCTCTAAGCGTCACGAATCTTACCGCCTCTAAAGTTATTTCCCTGCACATAAAACAAAAAGGAATGAGCCTAATGCCCAGCAAGGAAAATCTAACACATAGTCATACACATAAATTTCATAATAAACGTAAAGACATATCATAACACTTAATACATACACTTATTATAATGGCCATTATTACTTGGGGTCCCATAGACTAAACAAGCTTATGCCCATGAGATTAGTGGGGTCCTACTAGCGAAGTAGGCATATGCCCATAATCTTTTTGGGGTCTTGTTAGTCAAATAGGGCATAAGCCCAAGCCTACAAACATACACATTCATAACATATTCATAACATATCATATTTCATAACATAACACATAAGCAATACACATATAGATTCTATCCTATTTTCCTTACCAAAGTTACCGGGATATGATGGACTGAGTTGGGACTTTTGGAACATTCCTAAAACAATATGAGAAAGAGTGAGTCTTATGAAGAAGAAGAAATGAAAATGAATAGGAAGACTAAACCATTGAGAAATATGCTTACCACAACTTATGTGCTTAAGAACTTGGATTCCCTAACCAAAATAAGAATGAGGTTAGGGGACTGAGTAGAAGGCTTTGAGAAAGAAAATAACATGAAACAAATGAAATAGAGTTTCGGGTTTACCTCAAAGACTTGTAAGACCAATCTAACCACAACCGAAATACTAAAGAACCTTACTTCCCAAAGTGTTTGATAAGCTAAAGATGATTAAGCTTATGACTTTCCCACCCAAGTGTTTAACTCTCACACTCTCCTAGCACTTGCAGCTTCTGAACTTAGAGCAAAAGGTGAATAATGGCTGGGTACTAGGTCCTATTTATAGAGTTTGGGAATGAAAGTATCTTGATTTTACTTGAATAAAAATAATGGCTTTTTAGGTGAAAATAATTTGAATAATCGTTCAGTAAAGGCTGAAGACTCGTTCAAAAGATGCTGGACTTATGAAGGAGTTTGAATGGCTGAAAGAAATGAATTCAAAAACATTTGAAATTACACTGAAGGAGGCGATATATCGCCCCCTGTAGGCGATATATCGCCTGGGCCAGTATGCCCGAGGCTGCCGTGCATCGTCTCGTGTTTTCCGTATCTACGTGCTGCGATATATCGCCCCCTATAGCTGCGATATATCGGCACACGCTGAATAATTAAACACGAAATTACACATTTTTAGCTAAGTTTGAATGGAGTAAACAGCCTTGACTAAGCCCTCAACGTATTCAAAGCTGCTGACTGACCCTATAACATTCAAACTTTACTCCTTATTAAATTTAATCCTCAAAAATACTTAATCCTTAATCACCATTCATAACATGTGCTTAAAATCCTATTGGTTGATATCTAAACCTTATAGTATAATAAATATAATCCTTAATATCAGTCATATAATCAAACCTTAGGTTATACTTAATATTCTTAAACTATAGGTTAAACTTAGAAAATCTATAAGTACTACTATGAGTGTCCAAATAATTCCCGGTTTGAACCAAAAATCCACAGTAACAAAGATAATACTATACATACTATAATACTACTAAATAATTAGCTAAGTAAAGTTCTTGGACTCTACAGCAAGTTAGCGGTTTAGTCAGAACTGGGTCAATTACCGGGCTCGGGGTGAGCCTAGAGGTAATTTGGTACTTAGTACATTACCGGGATTGAGTGGGTAATGGGAAATGATTTGGTAATTATTTGAGTATATTGGGAATGACGGGAATTGAGAGA
Organism: Humulus lupulus; assembly: GCF_963169125.1. NCBI lineage: Eukaryota > Viridiplantae > Streptophyta > Magnoliopsida > Rosales > Cannabaceae > Humulus > Humulus lupulus. The sequence continues at coordinate 133,738,335 of NC_084793.1, forward strand.
CGTTAATTATGATTAACGGGGTAGGTGGTAATGATAAAACTGCCCTTGGGTGGCTGTGAGAGGGAAGGTTGTCCCTAGGGGAATTTTTGTCATTTTAGGATATTTTATAGACTTGACCAAGGTGAAGGTTGTAGAAAGAACTAAGGACAACATGGCTCTCTCTCTCTCTCTCTCTTCTCTCTCGACCATTCTCTCTCTCGGTTTGATTTTTGAAGCTAAGTTTAAGGGATAATTCAGTGATTGAGGTAATGATTCTTGATTGGGCGAAGCTTAGGGATAATTCAGTGATTGAGGTAATGATTCTAAGCTTGAACTTTTAAGTTTTTCCTCTGTTTTTATGTTCTTTATAAGCTTGAAAGTTTGATCATGGAATTGGGTTCTGCTAGTGTTTTAAGTGTTATAAAGCTTGGGTTATACTGCTGGATTGGTGATAATGTTGTGCTGAAGTTTGGTATGGATTTTGGGATTGCTTGGAAGTATTTTTGGCTTAGTTTGAATTGAAGGAAATGCAGGGGAGCTAGGTTCGCGGGGTCAAGTCGCGACTGTGTTCTTGGGCATCGCGACCTGAGCGAACCCCCAGAGCCTTGTTGGGGCTATGTCCTAATGGTGCACCGCGACCCTCAAGGGCAAGTCATAGCCCACCCTGGCACCCAGACAGGGGGCTGTCTGTCTGGGAGGCGCGTCGTGGCCCTTGGGGGCAGGTCGCGGCCCGCCTAGTTCTTTTTGTCTAGGCTTGGTTTTAAGGGTAGGTTTTCGAACCTTAAGGCTCAGGAATCTACTACCTGGTTTGGCAGAATTTGAGGTCCTGGGGGCTAGGACTTGGTCCAGGAATCTTTTATTACTTATTTTATTGGTGGGATTTCATATTTGGTTATGACTAGGTTACCGCTAAAGGCTTAAGGTCAGAATCGTACTCAAGGGTCATTCTTAATTTATTTTACGCTCGATCCTGAGGTATGAAAACTGCACCCATTATGTGACATACATGATTGTTGATGAAGCATGTTGAGTGCTCTATATATGGTAAAGCTGCATCATGAATCCTTGTTTGCATTGTTTACTTGAGAAACACACTGACTTATCAATCAGAAACGACAATAGTACTGAGCACTGGTCGTGAAGCTCTGACTTATCAGTTAGGAACGACAATAGTGCTGAGTGCTGGTCGTATGGCATTGAATTATGAGTTAAGAGAGGCAATAGCGCAACGAGCGTTGGTATATATGATTAGATCTAATCAATAGAGCATTATACGCTCGTCTGACCTAATGGTTGAAGAAAACTATAGCGCTTGGCTAGTCTATGGCTAGTTACTCAGAGCCAAGGCTAAAAGGCCCAATGTGACTTGATAGTCACATGGCTAGGGCACAGGACCCCAGGATGACTCCATCGTCATCTATTCAGGGCACAAAACCCTAGGATGATTTCATCATCATCTATTTAGGGCACAGGACCCCAAGATAACTCCACCGTCATCTATTTAGGGCATATGACCCCATAATGATTTCATGATCATTTATTAATACTTGTATTCATGCAGTAATAAGTTTTCTTACCGAGCCTTGGCTCCTGGGTGCAATATGGTGCAAGTAAAAGAAAATCTTACCCAGCTGTGAGTGGAGAGCTTAGGTGGCGACATGTACATATGCGGCCGCTTGACCACCATGGCGAAGGTGTTTCAGGGGAACTAAGGTTTAACCCTATTTTTGCCGTTTAGGTCGGCAGATTGTAACTTTTGAATTGTAGTGACCATTTTGGATTGTAAACAACTTTGTAAGCACTATTATGGGATCTCATGTACAGTTTAACATTTTTAATAAAATATCCATTCCTTTTGATTGAGATTTTTAACCCTGGCCATTAATAAAACTTAGATGCATGTTTATGGCATAAAAACTCGTTTAGCGAGTTAAGCACTATTTAAAGTACACAGTATGATGGTCCTGGCTACCCAGGGCGTTACAGTTACGCTATAATTATTGTATTCTATGTTTACGTTATGCTATAGTTAGGTTTTGTTAGGATAGTTTATATATGTTATGATTATGTTACAATATGATAATGTTGGTTAAGGAACTTTGTATGTTAAGGTATCGACTATGAGTTGTTTATTTTTTAGGTTGTGAGGATATGAATTAGTTTATGTTTCATCTTTTATGATTTATGTTTTATGTCTTATATTGTTGGGCTTTGGGGATTGTGTCCTATATAGCTCTTCTTTGTGGGCATTAGCTCATGGGTACTCTGTGTTGCAGGTAAAAACAAAAGGGTAGTTGATGACGTGATCTGTTAGAGCAGGCTCGGTCAGATGTGTGCATGTCGAGATTGTCAACCTAGGGGTTAAAGGGGTTGCTACCTATGCATGATTTTAAAAGTCTTCAAGCCATTGTTTTGCGTTGAGTTTTAATAACTTGTATCTTTACCAACAATATGCATGTAAAATATGTTTTTTTTTAAAGAATGAGATCTCTAGTTGCATGTTTTATAAATGATATTTAATTCATGTTTGTTTTAAATGAGTTTTGATAAATGTTTTGTAGTAAATTATTTAGTTTATGTCGGGTCGTCACATTTGTTATCAGAGAAATAGTTTTAACGTTTTTGTAGACCCTCATGACATGTACTAGAAGACCAAGAAGAGTCGACTCATCGCATTGTAAGTTTTAGTTCTTAAGATTTTTGTTTTTCTTTAGTTTTTTTACGCTTTGTTGCTGCCAGTCAACACAGATTTTGTAAGGGTGGACTCAATAGGTTGTATGTTTTTATGATGGTCTGGGTTAGTGTGATTGGAAGCCTCATGTGAGAAAAAAAATTGGTATCTTGATTGGTGAAATAAGGTTGAATGGAGTCGTTTTTAACGCGACACGTTATGTTTAATGTGTCACACTACGTTCAACGCGTCGCGTTTTGTTCAACACACCGCGTTGTGTGTTATTTATTTAGGCATGACCGTGATGGTTTGATAGAGAGATGTTGTATCAGTTAATGAGATAAGAAGTTATGTTCTGTAACTGGGATGTTACAGTTAAGCCTAAATTAAAAAATGATATAAGGGCATAAGTATGGTGTCAAAATGATGTGTTGTCAAGATATGGTTCTGGGTAGCAAGTGTATGTGAGTGATTAGATTTTATGAGATTGTTCTAAGGATAAGGATTTGACTTGTTTATGATATCAAGGTTGATTTTGTACATGAGGAATGAAAACAAGGGTACTAGGCTACCAGTTTGGTCGTTATTGAGTGAATGGCCTAAGCTGATTTAGTATGGTAAACAGAGGATAGACGATAAGAAAAGGCTTGTTATAGTAACTCATTGTCTTTGGTTTGGGAGTTAGTAGGAGACAACTTGTAAGTATTTAATGGATAAAAATGTGTTAGGTGACATTAAGAGAAAGTTAGGTGTGTGTATTTGTGTGGTGAGGCCACTAGGTCCCCCATTGACCGAAATGTTTGAGGATGGGCGCAATCCTTTATCACCCTACACTTATGGCGTGCTTTAGTATATGTGTTATATGTAACATCCTGGATAGCCAAGACCGCTACACTGTGTACTTATAAAGGTGCAGGACTTGCTAATCAAGTCATTTAGTCAAAACGTGTCACTAAACCATAAATGTGCTAAGGATAAAATGGTTTTGGCCTCAAAAGATACATTTCATATACTTAAACAAATTTACATATGGGATCCCAAAAAGGAACAGAGTTTAAAAGTTAGTTCACAAAATCTCCAAAACACAGACTACCATCAGCCACTCTAAGGCGAAACAGACATTTATAGCTTTTATGTTCCTGTTATCCTCTCGACCATGGCGGTTGAGCAGCTAGTCATGTACATTCCGCTCACAGAGCTCTCCAAGTCAGGGCTGATCAACTTTTCCCTTGCCTTTACCTGCACCACGTAGCACCCGTGAGCCAAGGCCCAGCAAGAAAACATTATACACATCACATACAGTATTAACAAACAATTAACTCTCTAAGCATGTTTAACCACTCAATATTCATGTTAACTCTATAACATACAATCAGAGTCAAAGATACAAGTACCTTTCAATAACAATCAATTATACAATAATCAGAATAACCAGGGCCGACAACTTAGGCCACACCCTCTGTTTAACCCACTGACTCCGACCCGCTTAAACCGAGCTTAGTGCATAATAAGCTATCCTCAGCTACCAGTGGTCGAGTCGCGCCCTATTTGCTAGTTTAACCTTGGCACGCTTAGGCCATTGGTTTACTATTTATATGGCATAATACCATTCTCTCAAGCATACATGCTAGGGAGCCCTTAGTCCCGTTACAATTATACAACCGGGTGCAGTTTTCTTACCTTTAACTTCTTCGTTTATTAATTACAAGCGACATCCCTCGAGCACGATCCTTTCCCGAGCCCTAGCTTTAACACCTAATCACAACCAAGGTATTGGGTTCCATTAATATTCAAATATAAGTTTTCGGGTACAAAACTAGCTTCCGGGAAATTGAATCCCACCAAGCACGGTGGTGAAATCGATCCCGAGCACTCTAGGCTAGATTCCCGTGCTTTAAAACCCTAAATGTTCAAGTACACACCTAAGGGCTGCGGCTCTTGAAGCCTAGTCGTGGCCCTGCCCTGAAAACAGAACCTAAGGCATCCCTGGAAGAAGACACGCGCCGCGGCTCTTACCCCTGGCCAAGCCTCCCTAGCTCCCTTGTATCCTAGGGCCGCAGCGCTCTAGAACAGAGCCGCGGCCCTTCCCTTCGTGCCCAGAAATTCCACCACTTTCAACTCCTAAACATTACCCAAAATCATCCCAAAGCTTCCTAATTCAAAACCAATTAATCCCAACACTTTTAGAATGACTTAAACAACATAATTCAACTGAAAACTCAACCTAAAACTCATGGAAATCCCATCTTCAATTTCTGAAACTCAAGAACTTCAAACACTAAAACCAGCCATGCAAAACTCGAATTTAAATCTCTAATTCACAAATTGAAGCTTACCTCTTCTGCTGAACCACTTCTCTTAGCAAAATCCAAGTTAATTCCCAAGCTTTCCACCTTAATTCTGCCCTTAAACATCAAAATCACAATTATCTCAATACCCAGCCAAAACTCAGAATTTCTAACCACAAAGAAGGGAACTCAATGCTTACCTTAGTCCTGATTAAGTTCCTTGGATAATCCTTGAGTTAATTTGCTAAATTCCTCCTTCAATCCACTGAATTCCCAGCTTAATTCACTTGATTTTCCCTAGTTTCCTTGAGAAAGAAGAGAGAGAAAAGGCTGAGGATAAAGGGTCGGTTTATTTTGTGTTCTACTATTTTCCTTTAATTTAGCTTACCCTTATCCCGTTAAGTTAATCCCGAGGCTCGGGGTGCCGGAACCGTCCCCGGGGGAAAAACGATAAAATTCCCCAATATTCCCGCCTAGACTTCCTAACATCAAATATATCTCCATATATTTATTTCCGTAACCCGATAGTCTAAATAACTACCCGATACCTAAAATACCCCTGAATTATCCAAAGTCAAATACTAAGCCCCGTTGTGACTTTTCCTGCTATCTAGCTCCCTAGGACCGCCTCAAGTCGCACGCTGCAGATTTACCCACATAATAATGTGGTTCTCACAATTATATCATTCAATCACAATTTAACATTCATATAATCAAACGGCATACTTAACATATAATCATGTATTTAATCAATTAATTCACACATGGACCAAATATGCCCTCCCGACACACTAATCAGGGCCCTTAAGCCATATTAGTGAATTTGGGTCGTTACATTATATGTGTTATATATGGTTTTTCATGTATGCTTATTGACGTTGTACCTCTAGCTTTTTTGTAGTTAGTTGGTAGATTCTTTTGCATGTCTGATTGTTGGTTGTCAATAATTTATGAAGTTATGTTGTGTTATGTTCAGCATGTCTTGGTTTTAAAGAGTTTGCCAAGGAGGCAAAGAAGGCGATCATTCAACTCTTATGACCTGAGGAAAAAGGGATGTTGTTCCATCACTGAGGAACTATTATCACTCAAGATGATAAGTGGAATCATCCAAGGCAAGTTACTCCTCGATCGTAGGTAAAGCATGATCGGAAGCCCTTGATATTATCATGGCCACAAGGACTATCGAATGTCACTCATGAAGGTTTTAGATTCATTGATCATTAATGTTCGAAAAGGAATCATGTTGTTGGGAGATGAGGGATTGGTTGGCTAGATGGCAACCATGAACTAGTGACGCAAGGACTAATTGATAGGAGAAGGAAATCCTAATCACGCATACGATTGATACAGAGGTTTTATCCATAAAGGATGATGGTTTACGCTTTGATGCGGAACGAAAAGCAGATGACAAGCCTACAGGTACTTTGTAGAATTATTTTTACATGGAGCTTAAGACATTATTTAGTGAGCTCGGAGCTTTAGTTGGAAGGTTTCTGAGAGAAAGTTGGATGAACACATCGATCAGGACTGCCATAGTCAGTTGACTCAAGATAGGCAGCGAGCCAAGAATCATAAAGGATTTGGTGATCATAAAGAACAATTTTATTGATTAAGTTCGGCTCTGCAGGAGAAGCTGAAAACTAGGATGTTGAAGAAAGGATAGAGTGGGAAGAGATTTCACTTTTAAAGTAATACGACATGGATATATGAGAACAAATACAACTTGAAAGTTAGTTGACAATCAAGCAAAGATCGGATGTGATGGGAGGCAGTGGAAAGAATCCCAGAACGATAGTAATTCTTTGTATTAAAGGAGTTCACATTGTGAAAAGAGAGACTACCGACCAACGAATAATGACATAAATTATGAAAGAGAAAAGGATACTTTTATTTTAAAAAGGATATAAGCAGGGAGAACTTGAAACCTATAAGGAACAATGGATATAGAGTTAGATTGATAAAGATTGAACATGGAGAGTGCACCGATGAAAGTTTACCTACTATAAGCTCATCAATAAGGACATCATATGTATGGACAAACCTTACGAGGTTTTATAAGAAAATTGGACATATGTTATCTTGAAATAAATGGTAAGAATGACAAGAAAGGGCGAAACACTCACTACAAAGAAGATGACAGAAAACCACAAGCGAATGAAGCACACTAGATGAGGACAATAGTGGATTTACATAGGAGGAGAGATCACTATGTAAAGCACAACGCATCAGCTTACTACATGACAAGATTGATACGACCACACAAAGAATGCTCAAGAATTGGAGGCATCACTTGTTCACATGACATGACAGAGGCTACACACATATAGAAGGATTGCATGAGACCATGAAGATTTTACTTCTGACGACAGATATGGGGAGCACATGACCAGGAGGACCAAACAAGAACAGAGGAACATGAAGCATGGATACAAAAGTAGTAGACAAAGAGTTTTATGGAGACGAGTTGTGGAATAAGACTGTAGTGATAGCATCAAATTTGGAGAAATCTGAGGCAATAGGAATATGCCCAGACTATGATAAGGTGAAAGGAACTACGGTTACAATAAAGGACAAAGGAGTTAGTAAACCGTGATATATGAAGCAGCGTATTTTGGAAACAATTTATACTTGTATACTAAGGTCTTTTAAGATGAACTATTTAGACAATGGTGCCTATAGTTTATCGATATGATACACGACATTTTTGCATTTTCAAGGCGTGAAGACATTTTATAATCTTTACGAAGGAGGAAAACGTAGTGTAGGGGAAATTTCATTATGAGTAACATGTAGGAATGTTACGACTCAAGGAAGTATGAAAGTAAGATTAATATGGAAGAGGTGTAAGAGTTTTCCAGAAAACAGAAAAACAATTGATATTGCGACATCGCGACAACGACAAAAAGTAGGGGAATACGTTGTTTATCCCGTGCCTAAGGATTCAAGGTAACTAGATTTGTTAGCGATAAGAATGGATTGATCTATGGATTAATATGGGTTATTTTTGTAAAAGAAATGATCGTTATGGATTGATCTCATAATTGGAAACATAGGAAGATTATTTAAGCTTTACGGACTATAGATTTGGATAGGATCTGTAACATATCTAAGACTATCTTCTTGGATTTAAAAAAAAATAGAAGTCAATGGCTATATAGATGTAGGGCAGCTTAGACCCTTGTTGTCGGACAAAAAAGATAAGTGAAGGATAGGCCCGCGTTCTAAGAAACACGATATTGATTCAGTTTTGGATTGTACCAAATTATAGCATATGTATGAGTTTTATGCTACTGTTGTAGAAAACAAGTGATTAATTTTGGACAATACCTTAAGCGGTGGGGCAAAAGAGGAAGTTACCCACTTGTTCGATAGGACACATCAAAACCAAGGAATTCAGAAGGGTCAGAAGTGAATGACTACTTTAGAGGGTTAGTAGAAAAACCTAATACATTTGAATTGATAGATTGAGAACATGCAACAAGTACTTATATAAGTGCCTCTAAAGAAAACTATTATAAGGACAAGCTGGAAGACAAAATGAGATGGGCATTAGGAGCCTTAAGTATTGCCTAAAGGAATTAGTGAGCATCTGATGTTAGAAGGCCTTTATGATGGAATCTAAGGGAAGATAAATTAAGAGGATATACATTGCAAGTCAATAATGATTCTAGACAAAAAAGAAAGTATGAAGTTTATATGTAAATGTTATGGATACAAAGGAGCTGTAAAGAAAACTTCATGGATTATGAAATTGGAAATATGGCGTAGAACCAATATGGATGGGTTACGACTAGAACGAACATAAAAGCGACAGGAATACCAAGTGGCAAATAAGTTGAAAATTTAGTAAAGAATAAGTGTTACGGTGAACACAACCAGATTGTTGGTGGTGTAAACCAGAAAATATACATGGGTATTTGTTGTTTATAATTGGATGTGGCTACAGTATTTAGCCAAGATATATCATGATGATCTTGAGTAGTGGAAATCAGCTATAATGGAAAGATTCTTTGGAATTTTTAGGTGACAAGGAAAGGTTGAGTTGTTAGATACTCTTGAGGTTGAGAGAATCTTGAGATGTTATGGCATTGGAATTTCGAGGACGAAATCCTTTTTAAGGAGGGGATAGTTGTAATATCCTCCTTTGCATTTTATGGATATTTTGGTAATTTGGCCTTTGGGGTCATTTGGTAATATATTTATGTTGATGGATATGTGAATTATTTTCTTTTAAATTTCATGATAATATGTGATTTATTTCATGATTATGTTATGTATGTGTATGACAACGGCAAGACACGGTTCCTTCAACTATTGGGGGTTTAAGTGCCAAAGATATTGGAAATAATGGGTTAGAATAGAAATATGAATCTTGTGATAGAAATTGTAAATTCTATAAGTCAAAACTATTAGCTTAAAGAGGAATTACAAAAAAGAGCTTAAGTGGTTTCATAAGGAAGCTTAGATGGGGGACAGGATGGTAATTGTGTATTATTGATTATTGAGAATTAATTAATTATGGAAAAATAAGATTAGGTTTACACAGATACGTCTTTTAGAATTAGGTTATCAGATCGGGAGGCAAGTCACACATTCTTGATCTGGTTATTTTGAGGCTTAAGAACTTGAGGCAGGATCTTGGTGTGACCTAGACTGATTAGTTGTGGGAATTGAGGAAAGAAGACATGATTGGTGGCTGAAGCAATAATTGGTAAGCTCTTTTAATCTTGGTATTTATGTTTCATGGTAGATTTAGGTTTTGATGATGAAAAAAGTATATTGATTTGCACTATTGATTAATGGATGCTCATCAGATGTTTAAGATTTATTTTAATTGCATTATAAGTCTTAGAAACGTGTTAGGTTGTATGAATTGGTGGTTTGGGTTGAAACTTTACGAGTTGGGATCAAACCTTGGGTTTAAAATCACAACTGTGATTTCTGGAATTCGGGAAAGGATGTTAAAGAAATGGTGGAGTGGAAAGATATTTCACTTTTAATTATGTTAAAAGTTGTGTTATTGAGTGATGTATGTTGTGTGTGACTGAGATATGTGTGTGAATATGTTGTATGTCTGCGTGGCATGCTTACATTATGAAAAATACATCCTTATGTTAATCCATGTTGGGTTGCACAACAGGCTGAACGACACTGGTAATACAAGTTATGGATTGAATATGTTGCGCTATATTTATTGTATTTTATGTTTACGTTATGCTATATTTAGGTTTTGTTAGTATAGTTTATATATTATGATTATGTTACGATACGATATGATAATGTTGGTTATGGAACTTTGTATGTTAATGTATCGACTATGATTTGTTTATGTTTTAGGTTGTAAGGATATGAATTACTTTATGTTTTATGTATTATATTGTTGGGCTTTGGGAATTGTGTCCTATATAGCTCTTCTTGCTGGGCGTTAACTCTGGGGTACTCTGTGTTCCAGGTAAAAGCAAAAATGTAGTTGACGAGGTGATGAGTTGGAGTATTCTCATTAGAAGTGTGCATGTCGTGATTGTCGACCTGGGGGTCAAAGTGGTTACTACTTATGCATGGTCTTAAAAGTCTTCAAGTCATGGTTTTATGTTGAGTTTTAATAACTTGTATCTTTACCAACGATATGCATGTAAAAGATAGTTTATTTTAAATAACGAGATCTTGAGTTGCATGTTTTGTAAAGGATATTTAATTCATATTTGTTTTTAAATGAGTTTTGATAAATGTTTTGTAGTAAATTATTTAATTTATGTCGGGTCGTTACATCTTAGGTTTTGTGGATTAGGAGGTTGTCCTACTCTTGAGATTGATCGCCTTGGTTGCCTATCAGCGGGCCTTCATTCACCAGATACTTTTTTACCATAGCCTTGACCTTGTTCATTGTTGGACAACACTTGTTCATCTTGGTGGAGTTATCGATATACTCCTGATCGATTCCCTCTGTTCGATTGATTACTACGGGTATGCCCAGGTGGAACTACTTCGTCTCGAGACCTTGTTTGTTGGGCAGGTTCCGAAACTCGACCAGATGGCCTTTGAGTCTCAACATTTGCTCGGCCAGTGTTTTTAGGTTGAGGGTTTGCTGGTCGATTTCGTGCAGCTTGAGTTTGTTGCAAGATAGCTTCTAGCAGCCTTGATGCTTCAATATTACGGTGATCACCCTCTTCTTGACGAGCTTCAAGAGCTCAATGTCGTTTATCCATCCAAGAATAAAAGTCTTGTCTCTATTTGTTCAGGGATTCAGCTACAACCTCTAGGGTTGCTGTCTAATTCTCATGCATGGCAAAAAACCGCTCTTGCATTTATCCCATGACTTCCTTCAGCTGCTCAATATCTTGGTTGAGGTCTTTCCCTAAGTCCACGTGGGGCTCATCGCGCCCAATTGCTCCTCGTGGAGGTAGATTTCCAAGTGGAGGAACCTGCTAACCAGGGTTCAAGGGGGGAAATTGACTGCTTGAGGGGCGGTCATGTGGTCCAGTTGTGGGATTCCCCCTTGTGGTTCCTGGCTTTGGCTTCTAGCAATGATAGTCATTGATTTAGATAGATTGGTGAATTGAGATTCCTTGATTTTGGCTCTCAATGAAAGCACCAAAATGTTGACCAGCGTTTTTGTCATCGGCACTGAGTCGAATTAAACGACAATTATTAATGTAACAGTTGAATTCAAGTAAATGACACGAAAGAATTTATAGTGGTTCCGCCTCAAGTTTTGGTAATGACCTACATTTACTTGAACTTTTATTAATCAAATAGATCTCAAACTCAAGATCAAGAAGGATAAGATTCAACTAAGTACCTTAAGTCCGAGAAAAAATACAATTCAATAGGGGTTTTGTATGTAAAGTGCGCATGAGAGAATAATGACTATGAGTCTCTTAGTGGCCATGGGCCTTACAAGCATAAACTAGGCCCTACACGTCTGGTGTAAATTTGTTACAACTAATTACATATTAAAGGGATACGAAAAATACATTCAAATATCAGTTACATAAATATCCCTCAAAATTCGAATCATTCTGGTTGAATGGATCATCCTTCGAGTCAAGCAGGGCTTCCTTCGAGCATCTTTACGAGGTTAGTGTGCCATTGACCAACCCCTTCTATTCAACCATAAACATTTGTATAATGAGCTTCAATCTCTTCAAGACGGATAACTTCCTTTATGTTGATTGAATGCATTCGACCAGCTCGACCAACCCACGCAAAATTAATCATTTTTATTGCCACATGCCCTTACCACATGCCACATCATCATGTCCAATTTTGGGTTAAAAAATTATGTTCATAATAATAATAATATTCATAAAATAAATAATTAAATTAACGCAAAAAATTAATCATTTATTTGGCAATATGAATGTCGAGATTTCATTGCTATGACAATATACTCATGCTTATGAAATTAAGAATTTTATTGTGATTAAAATCTCATACATATCTAAACTCATAAACATGTAAAATGACAAAAATACCCTCATTGGTAAATATTATGAAACTACCCTTCACAGAAAGTGAATATTAAATAATTAATTAAATAAACTAATATGTTTTATTTAAAAACTATATGTTAGATGTATTAAATATTTATTAACTTTGGGTTAATTAATAATGCGAGAGAAGAATATTAATTTATTATATGATAATAAATTATTTAAATTATAAGATAAAGTTAATTTTGAATCAACTGCTATTTATGCATTTATGAAATATTATATTTTTTTAATGCATAAATATTTTATCTTGTTAATTAAACAAATAAATGAGATCAAATTGGGGAATCACATGTGTGCTACACGCCCAGTCACTATGTGTGACACATGTCACAGCCCAGTTTGTTGCTCAAATGTTAATTGTTAAGAATTTGAAGTCATTATTTATTAAATAATTATTTAAAAAAGATATTACAATTTGATTAAATAATTATATCCTAAACCTAATCAATTTTGACTGAGTCTAATTTGTTAGATTATTTTAGGTTTATAAAAGTCTAATAATGTATCGTAAAAAGAAGCAAATGATTTTCAGTATTTAGAGAAAACCTGAAAATCTACGATACTCTCTCAGAGCCTTTGTCTTCTCTAAAACTCTCTTGATCTCATGTGTTGAGTACATTAAGAGAGCCTAAATTTTCTCCATAATATCCTATGTGCCCACATACGTCCTTGTGTGTTGAGGATTGGCTTGGAAGATTTTGGTGTAAATCTAAAAGATGCCTCATGAGATTGGATGATCGTTATTGTTTTATGAAAATATAGCAAGGATTCGTAATAGACTATGAGAGGTATGATTCTATCTTTTGTGAATCTTAGTTTAATTTATGGGTATGTATGTGTTCTTGGCTTTGGTATTGGTTAATTGTTTTAAGTCACTCTTTTGCGCACACTCTGATTTACACAATCAATACCAGCAGAAATATTTTTTCTTGTGGCCATGATAAAATCCATTCGGATCCTCGTATCCATGGCCAATTATTTTGACCATGAGATTTAGCAAATGGGCATCAAAACAACTTTTCTAAATGACCATCTTGATGAAAGTATCTTTATGGCACAACTAGAAGGTTTCATAGAACAAGACAAAGAGCAAAAGGCTTGCAAACTACATAAGATTTGACCAAACTGTTAAATCTTATGGTTTTGATCAAAATATCGATGAGCCTTGTGTATACAAACGAATCAACAAGAACAAAGTGATATTTCTAGTATTATACGTACATATATATTACTCATTGTGAATGATGTAAATAAATTATCTGGTGTAAAAGTCTGGCTAGCCAACTAATTCTAAATGAATGATTTGGGAGAAACAAGCTATGTTTTTAGAACACAATTAATTTGTGATTGTAAGAGAAGAACTGACAATGCCTTAAGCATCTTATATAGATAACATACTTGCGAAGCATATGATGCAAAACTCTAAGAAGAGAAACCTCTCATCCTGTCATGGTGTTCACCTCTCCAAGGACCAATGCTCTAAGACACCCTTGTTGAGATTAGTTAAATATAATGGTTAAGTTGTTTACACAATGTGACGTAAAATACTTAATGATTTTCACTTAAGTTGAAGTGAACATATGAGTCTTGTTGTAGGCAATACTAATTGATGTTTATGGGTCTAAAGCGATACAATGAGGTATCTAATCTTACCCTAAAAGTTTGGAACCATTTGGAGATGCTTAAGGGTGCTTTTAGGCACCCTAGGCAATGGGGAGGCGACATGTAGCAACCCAGGTGGTGACATGTCACCACAAAGCTTAAAACCAAATCCAAGACAAAGGATAGGCAACATGTCCCATGTCTCAAGGTTTCAATTACGTGTTTTAGCTCCAAAATAATGTATTTATAAGCTCTAATCCTATTAGTTGAGCCTAATGATGGTGCCTACATTTTAAAATGAGTATTTTTAGAGTTGAGAAGCCTTGATCACCCTTTTCAAGTCTTTTTCTAACCCATCTCTCTCTAGCTCTCAAAGATCTTAAGTTTTCTCCAAGAATCTCGCCAAAACTTACTTGACTTGTGTAAGTGTTAAAGGCTTGTTTAATCTCACTTCTCATTCCATCTTGGTGAAACTTCATGCAACTTTGGGAAGCCTTGGAATAGAGATTTTGGATAACGATACTCCTCATGTATAAGCCTCTTATTGTTTCCCCAAGTTTGAAGACTCAATTGTTCAATTCAAATGTTGTATCTCTCTAAAATCCTAACTATCTGAAAAAGACTAATTTTATTTCGTATTTTAGTTTCCCTTTATATATTGTGCTTTCACCTTTGATAATTCTATTATATTTTAGGTGATGATTCCATTTATCTAGGATGTTTAATTTCACTCTCCATTTTATATCATTTTCTAAATCTTTCTTTAATCTTTGAATTTTCAAGATTTTCCTTCATACTATGCATGTTATTCTTGATTAGTCTCTAGGATTTGTATTATAGAATTTATTCCTATTTTTCATTGTCTATTTAGAGAGTGTAAGCCATAAATTCCCAACAACCTCAAGAGGAAGAGGAAATGCGACAGATACCCTATGCTTCTATTGCGAAATTTATTGCTACGGAAGTGTACATATCACAAATTAGTAATAATCTTGGTAATACCAAGTATCGTCCTCAAGGACCGAATCACCAATTACCAATCAATTAATAGTTTTGTTTCTATTTGGTCAATTAAAGTTGATTCTTGTAACAATGCAGAGAAAATATAAATTGCATAAACAATAATTAAGAACTCAATAAAAACAATAAGGATCATAAAAACCTTGAATTCAAATAATAAGTGAGTATTAGGGCATTTAATCTCATCAACTATCCTCCCTATTAATCCCTAATAAAAGTTACCAATTTCTTCTTCTTTCTTCCTATTTCAATTAATGAGTTGACAAAAGCAGCTTATAATCATGTTATGAATTATAAACTCAACCTAAGTGAAAATTTCCTATATTTCTATGGTAAATTTAATCACAAAGGCAGCATTAATCAAAACAACTCAAAAGAGAGTCACACAATTAATCTAGATACTCTCGTTCCAAATTATAATTGCATCTTGAACAACCAAAGCAAATTCAAATCACACTTCTCAGATTTTGATTCAAAAATATAAAAGTAATGACTATAGATGGCCAGTCAATAATCAATCAACAAGCACAGATTGCGAGGAATTGAAAAGAAGATGAAGAAGAAATGTTAAATTGTATTAGTTCATAATATGGATTCAAGAGATTCAATTAACAGCCCTAAACAGAAAATTAGTTCATAATTGTCATTCTAAACACAAAGAAATTCAAGAACAAACATAAAGAAATAGATGGATGACAAACAAGTGAAGAAGCCTCCCAAAAGTGTTCTCTAAGAATTTTAGCCACCAAAAACATCTCCTTATTTCTTTTCGAAATTAGGTTTATAACCTAAATTTTTCTTTCTGAAGGATTTGGGTCGCGGCCCAGCTGTTCTAGCACCGCGGTTTGTGTCCCAAAACTGCATTTTTTCAATGAGGAGGGCCACAGCGCAACTGTCCATCTGTTGTGGCTCGTGTCTTTGTTTCCTTGGGAATTAGCTCTTCCAAGCCGCGACTGTAATGACCCACTAATCTAGACTATTTGGACCATTAACGAAACTATACATAAAACTTACATTTTTACGAAAATACCATAATTTTATTGAGTAACTTGTAAAATAGGAGTTACTTACAAATAAATAGAATACTAAGAAGGATATGGGATCCCATTGTCTTTAAAAACAAAACATGATTTAAAATAAAAGACATTACATAAATGGTGCGGAAAATACATGTAAAAAGACATAAAACAGAAACTACATCCTCGAATCGAATAACGCTCGGCCCCTTGACTCCATTCACCATCGATACACATCCTCTAAGCGTCACGAATCTTACTGCCTCTAAAGCTTATTTTCCTGCACATAAAACAAAAAGGAATGAGCCTAATGCCCAGCAAGGAAAATCTAACACATAGTCATAAACATAACTTCATAAGAAACATAAAGACTTAACATAATACATATAACATACACTTATTATAATGGCCATTATTACTTGGGGTCCCATAGACTAAACAAGCATATGCCCATGGGATTAGTGGGGTCCTACTAGCTAAGTAGGTCATATGCCCATAACCCATTTGGGGTCTTGTTAGTCATATGGGTCATATGCCCAAGCCTACAAACATACATGCATACATATCATAACACATTTAACAACATAAAAAATAAGATAACATAAGCATATAACATATTGATTCTAGCCTATTTTCCTTACCAAAGTTACCGGGATATGTGGACTGAGTTGGGACTTTTGGAACACTCCTAATAACCATAATGAACAAGAGTGAGTTGAAAGAAGAAAAGAGATGAAAAGGAAAATGGGAAGACTAAACCATTTGAGAATCATGCTTACCGAAACTTATGTGCTCAAGAACTTAGATTCCCTAACCAAAATGAAGATTAGGGTTAGAGATTGAGTAGAAGACTATGAGAAAGAAAATAACATAATACAGAAATGAACTAGAGTTTTGGTTACCTCAAAGACTTGAAAGACCAATCTACACCTCAACTGAAATACTATAGAACCTCACTTCCCAAAGTGTTTGATAAGCTTATGTTTTTCCCAAACCAGGTGTTTATACTCTCACACTCACTTAACACTAGTAGCTTCTGAACTTAGAGCAAAAGGTGAATAATGGCTGGGTACTAGGTCCTATTTATAGAGTTTGGGAAAGAAAGTATCTTGATTTTACTTGAATAAAAATAATGGATTTTTAGGTGAAAATCATTTGAATAATCGTTCAGCAGAGGCTGAAGACTCGTTCAAAAGATGCTGGACTTATGGAGGAGTTTGAATGGCTGAAAGGAAAAGAATTCAAAAGTATTTGAATTTATGCTGGAGGAGGCGATATATCGCCCCCTATAGGCGATATATCGCCTGGACCATTGTTCCCGAGGCGACCGTGCATCGATTCGTGTTTTCCGTATCTACGTGCTGCGATATATCGGCACACGCTGAATATTTAAACACGAAATTACACATTTTTAGCTAAGTTTGAATGGAGTAAACAGCCTTGACTAAGCCCTCAACGTACTCAAAGCTGCTGACTGACCCTATAACATTCAAACTTTACTCCTTATTAAATTTAATCCTAAAAAATACTTAATCCTTAATCACCATTCATAACATGTGCTTAAAATCCTATTGGTTGATATCTAAACCTTATAGTATAATAAATATAATCCTTAATATCAGTCACATTAATCAAACCTTAGGTTATACTTAATATTCTTAAACTATAGATTAAACTTAGAAAATCTATAAGTACTACTATGAGTGTCCAAATAATTCCCGGTCTGAACCAAAAATCCACAGTAACAAAGATAATACTATACATACTATAATACTACTAAACAATTAGCTAAGTAAAGTTCTTGGACTCTACAGCGACCCTCCAAAGCCATGCCGCCGCTCATGCCCTAACTCCAACACACTGTTTCTATGAAGAGGTTGGTCGTGGCTCCAAATTTCCCAAGTCGTGGCCCTTAATGAATTCTCCAATTTTTGCAATTTTAAACCCGAAAAATCACCAATGCCTTCAAATCATGTCGAGATCCATCCTGTATAGAAAACAACACCGAAACTTGGGTTTTTCTTCTCTTTTTGAACCAATTTCCTCCAAGTATTCAAATCTTCCTTTTTATTCACTAAAACTGAAAAACAAACAAACAAAAGCGTAAAATCGCACTAAAAGAAATAAAAAACAACATAAAAGACTACCTAAAACACCACCTAACCATGACATAAACTATACTCAAAAACTTCCGCAGTAGGAAGTCTAATGTATGCAATGTTATGTACCATACCTGACATTTGTTATGTTGTGGGTGTAGTCAGTAGGTACTAGTCAAATCCAGGATTCTATCATTGGATAGTAGACAAACATATTCTCAAGTATCTTAGGAGAACAAAAGACTATAAGCTAGTATGTTTGGAGATAATTTGATTCCAATCGGATATACACATTCTGATTTTTGATCTGACAAAGATTCTCAAAAATCTACGTCTGGATTTTTTTTCAAACTTGGGTGGAACAATTGTATGGAAGAGTGTTGACCACAGATCTAGCCAATGACACGGAGTCAATTATATGACATAATATAAAAACTAAACTTTTATAATAATAAACGACACAAGAAGTTATAGTGTTGGGGCACAGAAGGTAATAACCTACATCCACTTTAGTACCTTTATTTATGTAGAATTCTCAAAACCCGGATCATATGAATTGGATCAACTGAGTTTTGTAAGTTTGATAGAGTACAAAAATCGTGTATAAAAGCACTTAGAAACTTAAATTCTTTATAAGTTTAAGAATTACAGCGTAAGAAATAATGTTTCACTAAGACCTCTATTTATAGGCTTTGGAACTTACATAAATGAGTTGTGAGCCTTACAAAATTTCCGTAATAAATGTTTATAAAATAATATAAGATAACTGAACATTATGTAAATATGTTGTCTTAACCAACTCCGAGGATTCTTCGCGTATTATTCGACCAACCTGGTTAGCAATTATCCAAGGTACATTTCAATCTAGTTAGTGATAAAAACAACTATTCCTTTATGCTCAAGGGTTGACGAGGTGTTTGTGGACTAGGTTGTCATTTGATCACCACGTGTCAGATTTTATGCCACGTCATTGTGATAATTTTTAGTTAAAAAAGAGAGTATTAAGCAAGAATGCATTGTTGACTTCACCATAGAAGCGGAATACATAGCTGGAAGAGAAGTAGCTAAGGAGGTTGTATGGCTTAGAACATTTTTGGGTGATCTGTAAATTTTGGATAAACTAATTGTATTTTACTATGACAACATCAGAGTGGTTTCCAACTCAAGAGAATAGAGAAGCCATAATAGAGAAAAGCATATAGAGCGTAAACCCCACCTCATGAGAAAGATCGTACACAAAGGAGATGTAATCATTCAGAAGATTGAATTAGCAAAGAACCATGTTGATCCCTTTACGAAGACCCTACCTACTATGAGTTTTGATAGTTGTTTCTCACGTCTAGGATTACGTGTCATGTCTCATCTATTTTAGGGAAAGTGAGAGATTGTTGGGATTTATGCCCATAAAGCATAATTTAGTATGAACGATTACTAGTTAAATAAAGTTAATAATTTTTTTGCACTCATATTCTTATTTAATTATACATGTCATTTATCATGAAGATCCAATATTATTGATGTGGTCTTGAATTAAGTATATGTATGTTGATATATATACAAGAGGACTTAATTCAAAATAAAAATATAAATTGTTTGTAATTGCTAAATAAAGTGTGAGCTTTATTTAATAAGGATTATGAGTACGGTTTATCTCTTGTTTAAGACAACCATTTATAATAGAATAAATATAATTTTTTGTAACTTCCCGAATTTGAGGAACTTATTAAACGATATTTATTGAGGTACTTTCACTTACCAAGTATTGTATTTAGTTTTATTGGGAAACAAAGCTAGAATTTATTTATCTTAGCTAAATTTATGGAAAATCTTGGTTTTCGATCAAACTGAAAACCCTAGTCTGAGAAAAATCTCGTAATAATGAACTATAAGAAAAATATAATTGTGAAAAAAAACTATTTGAGCCTAGGAATAATTATAAAATATTTGGAGAGTACTTAACTTACTGGAATTCTTGAAAAAGGAATTGAAATTGCCTCTTTGATGGGAAATACCTATTTAAGCATAATTTTTTATATTAACTCATAATAATTCCACAAATTTATTTGGGGTATTAAATAAATGTGATACATGTGTATAAAAGTGTCACACATAAGAAAAATGCAAATATTCTATTATTGGGAAATATCACTTAAACTAATGGCTAGAGCTGTAAATACGGGCCGGGCTTTTGAGCACGGCACGAAACCGGCACGAGCCCGGGAGGCACGAGCACGACACGGCACGAAAAAATATGGGCTTGGGCCAGGCACAGCACGACACGGGCTTAGCACGGCACGGCACAACAAGCCCGAAGGCACGACACGAAAGCACGAACAAACTAGCCCGAAAGCACGACACGATAAAAAACCCGATATTTTGACATTAATAATCATAATAAATTTTTATTTGTCAATAATTAATAAATTAAAATGATAATATATGTCTTATTTTTCTCAATGTTTATATTTTTATAATTATATTAATTTATTTTAGTTAAATTTTTAGCATTTATTAGTAGGTATTAAAATTCTAATAATTATCTTTGATATAATTTTGTGTAAAATATTGTTAAAAAGTATATAAAAATATCTAAAATTATAATTTAAACAAAGAAATGTATTTGGTTTGGTGGTAAGTCCATTGATGGTTAAAGAGGAGGTGGAGGGTTCAATTCTACATCCTTACATTTTTTAGCAAAAAAAAAGTGGGCCTAAAAGTGGGCCCAAATATAGAAAGTGGGCCGGCCCGACTTGGGCCCGACACGGCACGACATGGGCCGGGCCCATGGGTCGTGCTGGGCCTACTCTTTCAAAAATGGGCTGGCCCGGCCCGACACGAAAAAATATGGGCTTGGGCCCGGCCCGGCCCGGCCCGAATTTATCGGAGGCACGAAAATGTGGGCCGGGCCAGGCCGGCCCACATTTACAGCTCTACTAATGGCTTGGGATTTAAACAAAGGTGGTTTGAGCTTTATTTTTAATTAATTTAAAAATGAAAAATGGGGGAATATTGCATGGGGTGGACGGCCATGTGGTGGTCTTAGAGAGTGTTGAGTGTTTTAGGGTATGTAGAAACCCACTCAAGGGTTAAATGATGAAGGTCAAGTCACTACACCATTTATCTCTATCTTTCTCTCTATACCCGAACCCTTTATCTCCCTTTCATTTTTATCTCTCTATACCCGAACACCATTTATCTCTATCTTTCTCTCTATACCCGAACCCTCTATCTCTCTCTCTCTCTCTCTCTCCTTTTGTTTTCTGAGATTATACTCACTCCAATCCCTTTATTGCAAGGTCTAGTGGTTGAGGAAGTTCATGCAAGCTTATAGCGGTGCATGCAAAGTGCTTGAAGATCAAAGAGAAAGGTGAGTACTCTAGACTTTGGAAACCCTACTTTTTTGTACATATCCCTCTTAGGTTTTTGAATCTAATCTGACTTTGGGTTTATGGTTGAGGTTTTTAAAGTTTCATCAAGATGCTAAAAGTGATCACAAAGTGAAGAACTTGTCCACAAACCTAGAAACCCATCTAAGGTCAATTTTGTGATTTTGGAGATAAAGTTTGTGTATAAGTTAAATATGATTTTTCATGTAAGTTTTTTATGAATTTTTGCTATTATAAACTTTATTTATGGATATTATGGTGACATAGATGCATGCATGAAGGGTATGACACGTTAGGGTTAAGGAATCCAAAGTTCCCAAAGATTATGGATAATTTTTAGTTTTGACAAATTTAGGGCTTGACTTCCAACGGGCCAAGTAGAGAAAAAATATATATTTTTCTGGATTTTATTTATTCTATGATATTATTCAGGATCTTTATATATTCTTAGTTTGTTCAAAAACTCAAAATATTTACAAATAAGTAAGTTATAGCTGTTTGAAAATTAGTGTGTAAAACGGTTTTATCTTTGGCAGATTTGAGCAACATTTTTTTAGAAAATTATTTCTGTGAACAAAACTTGTTATTTTGACTTTAAATTTTATACAGATGTTATTAACATATTATATTTAAGTTCTAAAAAGTTTCATGAAATTACAACGTGTACATTTACAGTTATGATTTTTCAAAGTACTGAATAAAAACTGAAATTTTGAGAGTATGAATAAACCCTAAGTGATAACTTTTTTCACCTAAAATATTTTATTAAAATTTAGATATTTATTTATAATTTTCATTGACTGAAAATATAGCTATTTTATAATAATTAGACCCTTAGATTTTATTTTGGATGACCATGCAATTTTTTGGAATATCAAGAAATTAAAAAGGGCCAAAGCCCTATTTTTACCAAATAACAATTCTTAATAAATAAATTTCTTTACAAATACGCTTTCATGAATTGATAGGAGACATAGGTTAAAATTGTTGGGCATGGTGATGTTAAAGCAATGAAAGTAGTTCGTTGCTTGTGAAATTTATAAAAGAAATATTTTTATATAATTAATATTTGTTATTATCGAATAATATTTAGATAAATATCATAAAACTCATAATTCATTAATGTAGCTATAATCTTGTATGTGTATGAGATGATTAAGATTATAAATAATGAATTAAATAGTCTGCGGTTTATATTAAAGTTATAAAATCTTTAAGCAAACACTGCTAGTATGATCCACAGGCATTATGAATACAAGTTATCTAGATCTGGATCACTGATGTAGACAGACATCTCAGTGAAGGTGCTTTATATAATAATGATTATATAAGACACGACTGGATATGTATTTAACTCTTTACTAAATATTGTTATTATCATATCAATTGTTGATATGCAAAATCTTGAAGAGTTATAATCATATCACTCGATGATCATATGAAAATCAATCTAAATCATGAAGTTATCATTTTGTTAAGCACTTTCTCGATATAATGGGCTTGACTTTACACAACCCCCCCCTCCCCCCCCCCCCACTATTTCTTCTAACATTGATACCTAGAATGGTATTGACCTCTCCAAGGTCCTTAATCTTAAAGTTAGAAGATAGAAACCTCTTTGTTTCTATTATTCTTCAAATGTCATTACTCAAAATCAACATATCATCTACATAAAGACATACTAGTATGACATAATCATCATAAGTCTTAGCATATAAGCACTTGTCCGCATTGTTGTGTCTAAATCCATTTGAAATAATGACTTTATCAAACTTCTCATGTCATTGTTTTCAAACTTGTTTCAAACCATATACTGATTTGACAAGTCTACACACTTTATATTTATTTTCTTGAAGAACAAAACCCTCTGATTGTTCCATATAGACCACCTCCTTGATATCTCCATTTAGAAATGTCGTTTTGACATCCATATGGTGAACATAAATGTAATATATATATATATGATAAGGCAAATAACAATTTAATAGAAGTGGTTCTTGCTACCAGTGCATATGTGTCAAAGTAATATATTCCCTCCTTTAGTTTGAATCCCTTGGTTAATATTCTAGCCTTAAAGGTTTGTAGGGTGCCATCGGTATTGTATTTTCTTCTAAATACTCATTTTCACCCAATTGGTTTAAATCCATGTGGAGGGTCAACTAATTCCCAAGTGTGGTTAGACATAATTGAATCCATTTCATGATTTATTGCCTCCTTCCAAAAAGTGGAGTCTCTTGAGGACATAACTTATTTGAAGGTTTTAGGATCATCTTCAAATTGAAGTATTATTGGAATTGACATGTAACTTCGTCATTATTTCCTTATACAAGATATAGTGTCTCTATAAAGTCATAGTGCATATAGGATCATCTCTAACCTTCCTAAGAAGGTCAGTCTGTATGCTACGAAAGAAAGAAGCCCATGGCTTCCTAGGCTTGCTGGCGAGTCAAGCACGGGCTCGGCTTTGGCAAAGTGGGACGCGGGTCGCGGAGCCAGGTCACAAGGTTGGAGGCGCTGCATGTCAGGCGAAGGTTGTGCCAAGTGGTGCACTTGGAGCTGCCTGCGAGGTGGGCCAAATGGATTTGGGTCGTGGGTGCATGCGGGCTGGGGTGCTTTCTTTTTAAAAATATGATAAATCATTTGGGCTTTTTGATCTTCAAAATTTTCAATTTCTCAATTCTCTTTTCAGTTTAATTATTTTCTTTTCTCTTCATTTCAAAGTACCAAAATATATTTTATTTCCTACAAAATAACATAAATTAAATTAAAATCAAATATTTTCAATATAAAAATATGTCATATAAAATTCATGAAAATATTAATTAAAGCTTAATTTATTTTAATATTTAATATCAATACACTTTCATTTTTTAACCACTAATCAACAACCACATATTTTAAGTTAACCAATATTTGGTTTCTTTCCTCTCCGTAACTCATATGGAGATATATTATTTTTCTTCATGGGAATACGATTAAAAATAAGACTTGCGGATAAAAATGTTTCACCCCAAAAATTAAAACTCAATTTTGAATGTAATAGCATAGCATTGATCTTTTCAAGAAATGTTCTATTTTTTCTTTCCGCTATACCATTTTGTTGTGGAGTATATGGGATGGTACATTCATGTATTATTCCATGTTTTCACAAAACAAGTTGAAATCATTTGAAAAATATTCACCACCCCTATCACTTCTAAGCACTTTTATTTTCCTTTCTAATTGATTTTCAACTTGTGCTTTGTAAGCTTTAAACACACAAAATGATTCATCTTTGTTCTTATGCAAATATACATGTGCGAACCTAGAGCAATCATCTATGAAAGTAATAAAATATCTACTTCCTCCTCTAATCAACATGTTATTTAGTTCACATAAATCACTAAGTATCAAATCTAACAAGTTAGAATTTCTATCAACACGTAGAAAAAGTTTCTTAACCATTTTATATTTTACACATAGTTCACATTTATTATGTTCAACATTTTTACAATGAATCAATCCACATTTAGTTGTTATTTTAATTGTGCTAAATCTCATATGTACAAGTCAAACATGCCACAAAGTAATAGAATTTGAGTCGAGCATATAACAAGAAGAACTAGAATCTTTATTGTTCACATCATCAGTTGAGGTACAAAGTTTAAATAAGTCATCACAAACATATCACTTCCTCACAAAAATGTTCCCCTTGACAAAGTAAGCTTGCCAGAATCTATCACAACCTTGATTCTCAGTTTGCCAAGAAAATTGCGACTAACAAGCTTTCTACTCATTTCAAGTACATACAAAACATTGGTGAGTAGAACCTTCTTGCCGAAAGTGAAGAATATATCAATAGTTCCCTTGCCTTCAACCTTGGAACTTTTCTCATTGCTCATTTGGATTTTATGCCCTTCCCTTGAATTCTCAAAGGTCTTGAATAGAAATCTATCATAGATAACACAGATGGTGGCATAAGTATCATACCACCAACTTTTTACATTTCCATGTATGACATTAATGTTACTTAGTGTTAACACTAATTCTTCTTTGGTTGAATTCACCCTATGCAAAGTGGCATTTCTTGCCACACACAAAGCAAGGTCCTTTAGAACTTTTAATTAACATTCATTCATCTTATGCCCCAAGGGTTTATATCCCTTTCCTGTAGGCTTCCCAATTAATTTTCCTTGGTTGTTGTTGGGAGGTTTAGCCACCACATTGGACTTAGAAGTCTCTCCATTAGAATCTTCCACGTTGTTATCTCTAGAACGGGATTCATCATCTATCCTCAAATGTTTGAAAATTTCCTCCAATGAAGTCTCCTTCATTCTTGTGGAGGATTTTCTTTCTATAGCCCCTCAAGCATGGAGGCAACTTGGCTATGATAGTACCACCAAGGAATTTTTTTGATAATACAATATTAAGGGTAGATAACTTATTTAAAATAATTTGTAATGCATGTCTTTGGGGTAGAAGGGGTTTCACATCATAAAAACTTAAATCCCATATATTGAGTAATAAGGAATTTCTTTGTACCTTCTTCTTCTGCTTTGTACTTATTCTCTAATGCCTCAAAAATCTCCTTAGTGGTATTTGTATTGGTGTAAAGATCATACAACTGGTCTGAGAGAGCATTGAGAATGTGAACCCTACAAATAAGTTCATCTTCTTCACATTTCTTTCTTTCCTAGATGACTTCTTGAATGTCGTCTTCTTTGGCGGGTTCTATGGCATTTAGATCATTGTCTAGGATGTAGAACACCTTAAGATTAGTTAGCAAAAACCTAATATTCTGTGGCCAATGCACAAAGTTGGTACCATCGAATCTATCCAATCTTATAAAGTCTTGTGTCATAAATTTCAAAGCCAAAATCGAAGATGATTCTTCCTTGATGATGTATCACAGGTTATAGAGAATATGATTGTTGGGAGAGAGTAAGATTACACCACCACAATAATAAGAATTTATACACAATAACACTTGATAGACTCCAAGAAAAAATTGAGATAGAGATGTGCAAACCCTAGTTGTAGAACAAAACTCTTGTTCTTCTTGAAAGCTTTAAAACTCTTAATGTAACACCACTTTTAACCTTTGATGGAGATAATCAAACACAAGGCTTATTCATGAGATGTATCATTGTCCAAATTCTCTATTTCCTAGCCCTTGATGGATGCTTGAGGTTTTTTCTAATAGGAAAGGAAATGGGGATTGAACAAGCCTTGAAATTCACAAAGACAAGCACTTTCTTTATGAATTTCTTGGATAAAACTTATGATCTTGAGAGCTAGGGAGAGAGAGAGGTTAAAGAGAGATTTGAAAGAGTGATCAAGTCTATCAAAATTCTAGGAAAACCCTTTTATTGTGTAGGCACTGTCATTAAGTCCAACTAATAGGATTAGAGCTTTTACACACACCATTTGGAGCATAAAACACGTGTCTGTACGGACACGTCAGGCACCCAAAAAGTATGTACATGTGTGTCTGTACAGATACGTGTATGTACGGACAAGTCAGGCACATGCTTGGTATTTCCTAAACCCTACGGGTTTAGGCGATGCAATGCCTCCAAGGTGGCGAAGCAACACGACATAGTCAGGTCAAAATTCTCAAAATTGACCTTAAACACCTCCAAATGCTCCCAAACTTTTTGGGCATCCTTATATACCCAAATATATCACTTTTGACCCAAAACACACAGCTTTTAAATACCTACAATAAAAACTCAAATTTTACATCTTCACTATGTGAAACCATTTAGTGTTTTTATATTTTAACCATTCCTAACATTTTGTATTAAGTCAAACTCATTATGTCGAGAAAGTGCTTGGCAAATTTAGTCGTCTCAAAATCAAAGAGGCAAATACACCATTCGATTTAAACATGAAGCTTGATAAGAATGAAGGAAGAGTGGTGGTTCAATTGAAATATGCAAGTGCAATAAAGAGCCTAATGTACGCCACTTATTGTATTAGAGCAGACATTGCATATGCAGTTAGTAAACTTATTAGGTTTACTAGCAATTCAAGTATCAAGCATTGGAAGGCTATTGTTACAATTCTAGGATACCTTAAGTGTACCAAAGAATATAGCCTTCACTACTCAAATTTTTCCTAGGATACTTGGAAGATATTCTGACATTTGTTGGATTTTGAGAGTGGAAGACAATCTTTCCACCACAGGTTGGGTGCTTACCCTTGGAGGAGATGTTATTTCTTGGGGTTCCAATAAACAAACTTTTACATTACACTCAACCATGGAAGCGACATTTATAGCTCTAGCGGCAACCGACAAAGAGGCTGAGTGGCTTAGGGATCTCATGTTTGACATCCCTTTTACCAAGTATATGGTATCGACAATCTCGATACATTGTGATAATGAGCTACTCTTGCTAGAGCATATAATAGTGTGTACAATGGGAAGTCTAGACATCAATATGTGAGACAATTGATTCAAGATGAAATCATATCTATCTCATATGTTAAGACCAGTAAAAACTTGGCGAATCTATTTACAAAACCACTTGTGAGAATGTTAGTAAGTTCCACTTCAAGAGGGATTTGACTAAAACTCCTAGAATAAGAGAATCACCAATGATGGCAACCAAACTCCTACCTTGTTAATATCAAAGGAAAGAATTCAATGCGTAAGAAAAAGTCATTGTAAGTGATAGTTTCAGCACTAAAATAATTGTGAGTTTCATCCAAGATGGTTAGTGTTGGTTGCTACTGATTGATGGTTAAACATAAAGTATTTAATGAAGTTCATTTAAGTACAATAAGCATCAATAAAGGTAGCAAAGATGATGTAAGAACTTCACCTATGTGAACTTAGAGGTGGTGCCACCTCTCATGAGAGTTGGAGTTTCTCCTCGGAAAGTTCATGAAATGATGAGCACATAGCCATATTAGTGTTAAGCAAGAAAAATAGGAAAATGAATGATCAAATGGATGTGTGTGAGATATCACCAGTTTTATCATAAGGAATATTTGGTTCAAGGTTTTAATCAGCCAATGATTTTGATAAGACTTTGTGGTATTTTCACTAAGGTAAAGTTCAAGTCGAAAGGCACTTTATTTCAGGCACCAATATTGTATTTGAGCTAGAGGAAGAAAATTGTTTTTAACCAAGTAGGGGAATGCTAGGATTGGTTAAAATACAAAGTTTAAGCAGTCTTACACAAGTTCGAAGTAAAACACTAAATGGTTTCACAAGGTGAAGATGTGAAATTTAACTTTATGTTGTAGGCATTTAAAAATTGTGTTTTTGGGTTCAAAGTGATACATTGAAGTATCTAAGAAAGCCCAAAAAGTTTGGGAGCATTTGGAGGTATTTAAGGTAACTTTTGAGAGGTTTGACCTGCCGATGTGGCATTGCGTCACCTCCTTAGAGGGGATGCATCGCCTAAAACCTTAGGGTTTTGGCTAATCGCACCAAGCGATGTATTTTCTGGTAGGCGATGCATCGCCTATAGACAGATGACGCATTGCTTGACATGTCTGTACAGACAGGTGTTTTAAGCTCCAAATGAAGTGTTCAAAAGCTCTAATTCTATTAGTTGGACTTAATGACATTGCCTACACTATAAAATAGTTATCTTAGAGTTTTGGTACACTTATCACTCTTTCAAATCTCTCTCTCTCTGTAATGACCCAAATTTCCTAATAAGGCTCAGGGCCTTCATTAGGTGTCCAGGATGGCAAATTTTGGAATTATGTGATTATATGATATTTATGTGTATAATTATGTGATTATGCGAATAATATTATAATATGACTGGATATGCATGTTTGGGTGTAATAAATATGCATGTGGACCCATTTCTGTTTCATTGGGTAATTTTCATAATTTGGCCTGTTATGGGTATATTTGGCATATACGTGGTATTTGTGTGGTGCTTCATTATTATTTGGTTATACTAAGGTTACTCAGCACGAGACGATCCTAGAAGGCAAGCCAGTGGGAAAGTCACAACGGGATCAATACTTGACTCGGAGTGAGTCAAGGGGTATTTAGCACATTACCGGGATATTGGGTATTGGAATAAATATTTGATGATAAATTGGGAGTTAGTGAGATCAAGGGGAAATTCTGGGAATTTTGACTATTTTACCACGGGGGGCATTTTTGGGATCTCGAGCAATAGGATTTGCTTGAGATTACTTAAGCTTGAAGTAACATGTTAAAATTATAAAAGAACATTCAGAACGTTCTCTCTTCCCCTCGTTCCCTTTTTGACACCCGATCACATTTTCAAATGAAACTCGAGTTTTAGGACTCAGATTCAAGCAAGGATCGAGGCATAGCGATTCTAGGGAAGATTAGAAGCTTATTAGCATGAGGTTTAGTTGGGAAACGACTTAATTTTATTGGTTTTGGATAATTAGGATGTTTGGAAACTTTAATTTTGGGATTTGGATATGTTTGGGTAGGTTTTTGGAAGGTTTTAAGTGGGAAAAGTCGAAGGATATGGCTGGTTTCGTGGTCAAGTCGTGACCTTGTTCTAGCAAGTCGTGACTTTGATGAAGCCAGAAGCCTGGGGGGCACGCCGCGACCCAAGAGGGGTCAAATCACAGCCCGCGCCCAGAGCCTAGGCAAAGGGCTCTCTGACTTGGGGCAAGTCGCGACTCACTAGGCCAAGTCGCGACCGGCTTGGGCATTTTGCCTAGATTCGGTTTTGAATCGTGGGAACTTAATTTTAAGGGCCTAGGGTCGATCCTACTACCCTGTTGAGTAGGATTCGACGTCCCAAAGGCTAGCTTTGGGTTTGGAAGTATTTATTTACTCATTTTTTATGAGGTTTTATATTATGGTTGTGACTAGGTTATCGCTAAGGGCTTGGAAATAGGAACGTGCTTAAGGATTGTTTATTGGTAACCTGTGCTTGGACCAAGGGTAAGAAAATTGCACCCAGTATGTGACATGCATGGTTATTGATGAAGCATGTTGAGTGCTCTATATATTGATATTGATTGCATAGTAAATGCATAGCAACTTTGCTTATCTGTGTATGGAAATGACTTATTCGTCAGAGAATAGCAATGGTGTTTAGTATTGATCCTGAAGCTGTGACTTATCGTCAAGTTCAACGGTGATATGAGCATTATTTGTATGGTATTGGCTTAAGAGTCAAGAACGGCATTAATGTGTTTAACACAGGCCGAAAGGATTAGATCTAATCACCATAAGCATGAAATGCTTGACCGACCCTAAGTTCGATGAAATCTAAAAGCGCTTGTCTAGTCTAAAGGCTAGTTACTTAGATCCAGGGCCAAAAGGCTCAGGTGACTGTAACGTCACATGGCTTAGGGTGCAGAGCCCAAGTGCGTGACTTATTTGTCACTTATCTGATTAGGGTGCGGAGCCCAAGTGCGTGGCTCATTTGTCACTTACTTGATTAGGGTATGGAGCCCAAGTGCGTGAATCATTTGTCACTTATTTGATTAGGGTGCGGAGCCCAAGTGAGTGACTCATTTGTCACTTATCTGATTAGGGTGTAGAGCCCAAGTGTGTGACTCATTATTCACCTATTCAAAGATTGACACTTTAGCCATCTATTCACAGATTGACTTGATAGTCATCTATATAGGGGCAGGGCCCATAATCATTTATTTGGACTTGTATGCATGCATGAATAGGTCTATTATTGCTAGGCATGCCTTGTAGAGTCCAAGAACTTTACTTAGCTAATTGTTTAGTAGTATTATAGTATGTATAGTATTATCTTTGTTACTGTGGATTTTTGGTTCAGACCGGGAATTATTTGGACACTCATAGTAGTACTTATAGATTTTCTAAGTTTAACCTATAGTTTAAGAATATTAAGTATAACCTAAGGTTTGATTATATGACTGATATTAAGGATAATATTTGTTATATTATAAGGTTTAGATATCAACCAATAGGATTTTAAGCACATGTTATGAATGGGTAATTAAAGATTAAGTATTTTTGAGGATTAAATTAAATAAGGGTAAAATTTGAATGCTTTAAGGTCAGTCAGCAGCTTTGAATACGTTGAGGGCTTAGTCAAGGCTGTTTACCCCATTAAAACTTAGCTAAAAATGTGTAATTTCGTGTTTAAATATTCAGCGTGTGCCGATATATCGCAGCTATAGGGGGCGATATATCGCAGCACGTAGATACGGAAAACACGAGACGATGCACAGTCGCCTCGGGCATACTGGCCCATGCGATATATCGCCTACAGGGGGCGATATATCGCCTCCTCCAGCATGTTTTCAAACATTTTTGAATTCTTTTCCTTTCAGCCATTCAAAATCCTTCATAAGTCCAGCATCTTTTGAACGAGTCTTCAGCCTCTGCTGAACGATTATTCAAATTATTTTCACCTAAAAAGCCATTATTTTTATTCAAGTAAAATCAAGATACCTTCATTCCCAAACTCTATAAATAGGACCTAGTACCCAGCCATTATTCACCTTTTGCTCTAAGTTCAGAAGCTGCTAGTGTTAAGTGAGTGTGAGAGTGTAAACACCTGGTTTGGGAAAATCATAAGCTTAAACATCATAAGCTTATCAAACACTGTGGGAAGTGAGGTTCTATAGTATTTCGGTTGTGGTGTAGATTGGTCTTTCAAGTCTTTGAGGTAAACCAAAACTCTAGTTCATTTGTTTTATGTTATGTTTCCTTCTCTTAGTCTTCTATTCAGTTTCCTAACCTCATTCTTATTTTGGTTAGGAAATCTAAGTTCTTGAGCACATAAGTTTCGGTAAGCATGTTTCTCACATGGTTTAGTCTTTCCATCCCTTTCATTTCATCTCTTTTCTTCTTTAGACTCACTCTTTCTAATGGTTATTAGGAGTGTTCCAAAAAGTCCCAACTCAGTCCACATATCCCGGTAACTTTGGTAAGGAAAATAGGCTAGAATCAATATGTTATATGCTTATGTTATCTTATGTTTTATGTTGTTAAATGTGTTATGATATGTATGTATATATGTTTGTAGGCTTGGGCATATGACCCATATGACTAACAAGACCCCAAATGGGTTATGGGCATATGACCTACTTAGCTAGTAGGACCCCACTAATCCTATGGGCATATGCTTGTTTAGTCTATGGGACCCCAAGTAATAATGGCCATTATAATAAGTGTATGTTATATGTATTATGTTAAGTCTTTATGTTTTTATGAAATTATGTTTATGACTATGTGTTAGATTTTCCTTGCTGGGCATTAGGCTCATTCATTTTTGTTTTATGTGCAGGAAAATAGCTTTAAGAGGCGGTAAGATTCGTGGACGCTTAGAGGATGTGTATCGATGGTGAATGGAGTCAAGGGGCCGAGCGTTATTCGATTCGAGGATGTAGTTTCTGTTTTATGTCTTTTACATGTATTTTCCGCACTATTTATGTAATGTCTTTTTATCTTAAATCATGTTTTGTTTTTAAAGACAATGGGATCCCATATCCTTTTTGGTATTTATGTAAGTAACTCTTATTTTTACAAGTTACCTAATAAAATTATGGTATTTTTGCAAATGTAAGTTTTAGTAAGAATTTGTATGTATAGTTTCGTTAATGGTCCAAAAGTCTAGATTAGTGGGTCATTACATGCCTATTATGATTTAGTGACATGTTATTACATGTTCATGAGCATATTGAGTTTTCTTGCTGAGCTTCGGCTCATGGGTGTTACGTGGTGCAAGTAGAGGCAAAAGAAAGCTAGACCATCCTTGAGTTGGAGAGCTTAGGTGACGATGTGTACATGTGTGGCCACTTGACCACCACGGTCGAGGGTTCAAAGAGGAACTAGGGTTAAACCCTATTTTTCCGCTTAGGTCAGCTGGTTGTAAATCTTTTATTGTAATTAACCTTTAAAACATATTTTTGGGATCCCAATGTATACAGTAAACGTTTTAGTGAAACATTGTATCTTTAACCAAAAATTTTAACCGTAACCCATTAATCACATTTAGTTACACGATTATGGCCAAATGACTTAGTTAGCAAATTTAGCACTGTTTAAAATGCACAACGTAATGGTTCCTGGGTAGTAGGGCGTTACAACTTGGTATCAGAGCGATCCAAGGTTAAGGGTTCCTGTAGACAAGCTGGGCATGTACTCTCATCACTAAAGACAAGCTTAACTAAGGGTATGGTAACTATTTATGTGGTTATGTGCTTATTTGCTTAAAAAGAATGTAAATGCTTTACCTGGATATTGTATTAGGGGGCATGAGATTCTGATAGAGCCTGGCTCTTGACTATTGATATGATTATATGATTACGTGCTCATTGAATATATAAATGTGTTATTGCATGCTGGAGTTGAGTCATGGTATGAATGTTGGAAGAGCAGGGATTATGAATTGATGTATGAATGCCATGGGCATGTTTTTAACACTGCAGTGGGTTGTGAATGTAGTGTGGTATGATTGTTCTCGTGGGGAAGGATTTTGAATATGCTCATCATGTTTAATGGGTCATGTTATTGACTGTAGATTTAATCAGTGGGTATGTATCCAAGGCAGATAACGAAACCATGTGGTTATATTGAGGCTGGGAATTACAGCCAGGGTGTAACAACTCGAATTTTCAAGACTCGATAATGCAAAAATATAAATGTTTTCATTTAACAAATGTCTCAAAAACCCGTGTACAAAAAACTTTTTAAAAAGTAGTATGGCCATGCTTAGCATTTAATACAAACATATTTTACGAATAGTAAAATGAGCCTAGTTTATGAAAATAACACAACATTTCCAAAACAAAACAGCTTCCCGAAAAGCTCGGTCCATATGTACATTCACAAGGTAGACTCCAGCACTCACTGCTCTGCCTTGCCCTTGTTCTTACCTACAACAGGAAACAACTAGGTAGGCGAAAACACTTAGTAAGTTCAACTTTAAAAACAAATGCATGCAGAGAAGACAGGTGGTCATTGACCAAGTTACAGTCCATAGATAACAATAGCTCACAAAAATTACACAATCAATTTCAAGAACGCAAAAGCGTCCTAGCAAACTATTTCCTATAAACAGATAAATCTCTGCACTCAGAAAAATCCCAGAGCAAGCAAATATAATATATCACAACTATTTCATATAAACCTATAAATCCCTGCACTCAGAAAATCCCAGAGCAAGCAAATATAATATATAACAATATAGTTCGAGACCAACGCTCGACAATTTCCCAAAATTCCGGTGTAACACGCCCTCCAGCATAAATGCTAATCTGTAAGAGAGAACCGAGTCTCATTACTAAGATCTAGCCAATAAATATCCCCATCAAGGGTAACTATCAAGTTACCTAGGGCATCGCTACTTATCCAAGAGTAAATCCCTCACAAGGGTAACCATCAAGTTACCTAGGTCATTGCTACTATTCAAGAGTGTAATCGAAGTTACACGGGTTTACAGAGACTTCTATGTTAATCAATGGTGCTGGTGAGCAGTTGCCCCTAGGGTGTTCAGCCTCACTCAAACTTGGCAACCCGTAGTATCTCTAGGCACTCTCACTGAATGGCCAATATTCACGGCTACTATCTGGGAATAACTTATCAGAGCACTTGCTCGGGTTCTAACCACTCACTGATTAAGTAAGCATGAGGGCCCCTAGGTCCCATTCATTTTGGTGCCCCTAGGTTTAAACCAGCAATCCTCACCTCTTGGCCACTCGTCGCGATAATGAACCGGACACAATAAAAGCAAGCAGTGTGACGGGGATCAACCATCTAGAATATGATGGATATCTACCGTTCATATTTTTTGAATCAGCACCCACTAGACTAACGTCTCTATGCAAAATTTCTACGACAGTGTATATATGTGCATGTGTCTCGATACTAACATACAATACAATAGTCGTTTCATGTTGTAGCCACACAATAGAACTTGACTTACTTGGAGTCCTTTGCTCTCAGTAAGATTTCACTCTCCAATGTATAGTCCAATTATGCTTAGCCAATACTGTAATTATCCATATAGTATACTCGGATTAATTATGACGCTTCATAATTCATTATTATTATTTTGGGCAGTTTGGTCATTTTAAAAATCATTTGTAAGGATTAATGATCCTTATTTGGCTTTAAACTCATTCAAGAAATTCATACTAAAAAATTTGAGACTAAACCCTAAGTCTCGGGGAGACCTATCCTATGGTCTCAATACCTAGGCTCAAGTATCACAATAGTATTTTCTCACAATCCACTAAAATTCCAATTCTTTAAAAGTATCGTTATTAACCCGTACTTTCAACAAGTCGATTAAATATATAGAATATTTTAGCCGGTATTATATACAGAAAATACTAATTAAATTCTTCAATTATTTTTCAAGAAAATAATATCTTAATTTTCCTTTTATTTTTCTTAAGGTTTTAATCTCTATAAATTGTTTTAAGGAAATCGCATAATTTTAACTTAATTAGGAGAAACCACTAATAATTTCTTATCTTGACTAGTTAATTCTCCTAAGTCAATTAATCAAGTTTTCTTACTAGAAAAATAATTTACTTAATTATTTTCTCAAAATATAAGATTTTAAACCCTCTTTTTATTTATCAACTTATTAATAAATTAAATCTTTTATTTTTAGAAAGAATAAAAATTCTTTAATAAAAATAATTCTCACTAATCTCCAAGTGATATTTTAGGTCAAATATTTTTAAGACTTACCAATTTTTTATCTTGCAATATGGAAAAATGTATTTTTATCTTAAGTTCCAAAATCTCATTTTTGCACTAAGTGTGAAAACCTCATTTTTTTTTATATTTTTAACTACATACTTTGTTACGTCATAACTTGAAATTTACTTACCCAATTGCTATCAAAATTTCTCAATTCCATGCTTGGTATACCATTTAGGTCTTTGTAAAATCTTAGGAGAAAATGAGCATTTTTATTGGTGAAAATATTTTCCAAACAATGAGATAAAAATGACCTTATTTTCAAGTCCTTATTTTCCCCAATCTTTGGCACTTAATAACTCTCAAATCATTCATTATTTTGTTACCAAATTTTACAGTGGAATACTAGGTTATGCCAAAAATATTTCCACCAAATTTTAGAAAAAAATGGGTTCATTTGACCTATACAATGGCTGTCCAAACTTGGTCCCAAATTTAAGAATACGAAAAAAAAAACAGTTTTTTTGACCTAAACTTTGAAATAGCATAACTCACTCATTTCTAAATGTTTTTTAGTGTTTAGGAAGCTCAAATTTATGTATTCCATCTCAACAACATCACAATAAAATTTATTTTTAGAAAATCAGTTTATAGTGGATGCTTGAACACTTGGAAGTCACGGCTCAAAACCTGTATTTTTGTTTTAGGGTTTTCAACAAAACCCTTAGGGATTTTGGGTCCCTATTTTCAAAAATCAACATACAAGCATCATAAAAATTATCGAGAAACTACCATAGCCTTATTACATCACCCAAAAGAAACTTTAAGCATTAAATACACAAAATATTGCTTTAAAATAAAACTATACAAAAACAACCATAAAAAGTAAACGTTTTACCTCTTGTTTGGGTTTTTGATGTTTCTACTAGCTTTAGATCCTTCCAAACTCTTTCAAACCCTTAAACCAACTCCCCCAAAATATATATAGTTAGTTATTGAAAGATCTATGGTTAAAAACTTTACAAATTCAAGTTTTTGAAAATTTTACCTTAGGGAAACTCTTCCAAGATCAAGGTTTAAGCTTCCAAGGTTTCTTAGGGCTTTTGTTAGTTGAAAATGATGAGAAAACTTGAGAGGAAATTTTTGAACAAGATGAGAGTGGGAGGAGAGAAGGGAGGTCGGTTTTGGGGGGTTGGAAGAGCTTATACAACTCTAAAAATATCTAAAACACTTGAGTGTTTTTACTTTATGTCACTTTGTATCATTAACATTAATCAAATGTGATTAAAGCTTAATCACTTTTCTATCACCTTTTTCACTCTTATAAAGTTTTAAAAACAAAACTTAACACATAATAATTAAATTAACTATCTCTCACATTTAATTTAATTAATCAGACAATAAAATTTAACCTAAGGTCCATTCATGGAATAAAATTCCCCAATTCGGTAAAATTAATAATTTAACACCAAAATGCCCTAAAATTTTCATTTTCTCTTAGGTTATTATTTTTGACCAAACTCTAATTTTTATGAATGTATTTTATGCCCAAAATATATTTGCCATAGTTTTCATTTTATTTTCCGAGATTTTTACCCGATTAGGGTTTTTGTGCCGGTCCAAGACCAAAAGTCTTATCTTGACTTTTAAACACAAAATTCATAATTTAGCTAGCAATAACTCATGGAAATAAATTCCAAAAAAATATAATATTATTTAAAATAATATTCTTAACTCGGGGAAAACAATCCCGACCCGAGTCGTTTCAAGGTACTTGAAATGTAGGACGTTATGCAAGGTTTGAGTTCTTCACCTGCCTCTCAAAATTTCCAACAGGTGTTTACAGATATGCAATTAAGATTGCATAGGCAAGAGGAAGAGATTAAGTGTTTGAAACAGCAGCAGGTTCTGTCAGGGAACACCTCTTCCTTTGCTATGTCAGGAGTGGCAACAGTATTCGCTCAGTCTAGGGTTGAGAACAGGTGGAAATTTCTTTGTGGAAGATTCCAGGAGTATTACCCTCCAATTTTTGAGGGAGGCCTAGATCTGTTTCGAGCTGAGCAATGGATGGGCATGATCAGTTCCATCCTCGACAGTATGGGGGTGGTAGGTCACGATAAGGTAATATGTCCTACATATGTATAGCGGGATAAAGCCCGGACATGGTGGGAAGTAGTATCCCAGACACGAGATACATCTGTGATGGACTGGAAAGAATTTAGGTAGCTGTTTAATGAAAGATATTACTGTGATGCAGTTAAGACTGCTAAGATGAATGGGTTTCTAAATCTCGTTCAAGGAAATGCAACAGTAACAGAATATGTTAACAGATTCGATGGGTTGGCCAAGTTTTCTTTTGATATGGTACCCACGGATGTGGCTCGGAAGGAAAGGTTTATCCAGGGATTGAATCCCATAATTGCTCAGGGTATTAGAGTTGCCCCAGTGCATGAAATCTCTGCCTATGCTCAGGTGGTAGGGAAGGCGCTTGTGGTTGAAAGCACGGGAAATGAGATTGAGAAGAAGAGTGTCGGAGAGCGCGGAGCTCAGACAGTGACACCTCCGATTATTGGATCGAGCAAGAATAAGAATTGGATACTTTACCCATAATGCACTCGGTGTAAGAGGCGTCATCTGGGATAATGAGCAAGGGTATGTTTCTTTTATGGAATGGTTGGGCACCGTAAGAAGGATTGCCCAAGGCAAAGGAAGGATAAGAAAAAGGGGGCAGATAGCTCGACTCCAGCTTAAGAGTTCACTCTAATGCAGTCAGTGACAAAGACTGAGACTGGGATTGGGGCTGGTTCCTCAGTAGTGGCAGGTCAGCTTTCTAGTTTTGATTTTTGTATTATGTTGGCTAGTTTTGGTGCCATGTTGTTCTTTGCGTATTGCATCTAGAGAGGCATAGCCTTGTTATGCAGATTGCATGGTTATGTTGTGATGAGAAAGTGATACTCTATTGGTAATTTTAAAAGATGAGTTGGATTAGTGTGGAAGGGACTCATTAGTTGACTTGATAGAGTTGGTTATGACTGACTTCAATATGATCCTAAATATGGATTGGTTAGCCAAGTATGGGGCAATGATAAATTGTGAAGAAAGGATAGTAATCTTTGAGTTTGAGGGTGAGAAACCCTTGTATGTGTTGGCACTATGCATGGATTTTGTATGTTTATGACATCTGTATTTAGAGCTGGAGACATATTGCAGGAGGGTGCATAGGACTTTTGGCTAGTGTGGTGGAAACCACTTAGGTCGTGCCAGTGGGACCAGGACAGACTAGATTAGTCTGTGAGTTTTTGGATGTGTTTCCAGGGGATTTTCCATGATTACATTTACACAAAGAAATAGAATGGTAATTAGGTTGGTGCCGAGGACAAAACCAGGTAAAGGGCACTGTATTAAACGACTTCAGCAAAGCTGCAAGAACTAAAGGCTCAGTTATTAAGTAAGATGGTATTCTCCAAGGTGCATTTTTTATTTGGTTATTACCAGCTGGAGATGAAGGAGAAAGATATGCAAAAGACTGCTTTTATATCAGATAAGGGCAATATGAGTGCTAAGTTATGTTTTGGTGAATTTGATTTATGCTGAGTTGTTTTGATGAATCAGAGGAACAAAGTATTCAAAGATTATCTGAATTGGATTTGTGATCGTCTTGATCGACGATATTGCAGTATATTCTCGGTTGGAGATTTGTCGAGGTCAAGGAACTCTTTAGAGGTCAGGAGTTTCCTTGGACGGGCAGGATATAACATGTGTTTTGGGAAAAAGTTCCGAGTCTTCTTATAGATTAGAACCAGTTTGTAGATTGTTATGATATCTCATTGACTGGAAAATATGATTGCCCATGCATCATGTGATTTGAAGGATATGAGCAGAACTAGAGTAGAGTTACTGGTGGGCCAGGTGGCCAACATTACACTTGAGCTTATTATTGCAAGGAGGATAAAGGAAAAACAGTTAAGTGAACCACAGATGGGAAAATTGAGGGTGATGTCTTATCTGGATTAGCTAAGGACTATGTAGTGTCAGGTATGAATTTATTGTGGTATAGGGATCAGACTTGGGATCCGATGGACACTGAGATTAAATAGGAGATTCTAGATGAATCTCATATTACCCTCTTATTCTCTTCATCCAGGCATCATGAAGATGTACTAGAGTCTGAAAGCTTTATATTGGTGGCCTGAAATGGAAAGGGACGTAACAGAATATATGGCAAAATTCTTAACCTGTTAGCAGGTCAAGACAGAGTATTAAGAACCATTAGGGCCAATGCAGTTTTTAAGTATTTCATAGTGGAAGTCAAGAAACATCGCGATAGGTTTCACGGTGGGACTGCCCAAGATAGTGGACCAGCGTGATTTGGTTTGGGTCATTATGGACCAGTATTTAAAGTGAGCTCGCTTCTATCAGTAAGGACAAGTAATATAGTTTATCAGTATACAGCCCTCTATGTGAGAGAGGTAGTACGCCTTCATGGAATTCAAGATCTATCTTATTGGAAGAGGACCCTGTTATTACTTCCAAGTCTTTAAGAAGGTTGTAGAAGGCGATGAATATACAGTTGGTGTTTAGTACAGTTTATTATCCTCGGACTGATGGTAAATCAGAGAGAGTTATCCAGTTATTGGAAAGACACCTTATGAGATGTTTTATGGTAGGGAATGTATATCACCCATTCATTGGAATGAGGTGGGTGAGGTGTTATATCTGGATTCTGAGGTATATTAGAGGATCATAGAGACTTTTGGAAAGGTTAGAGTTTGGATGCTCGCTTCTCAGAGTAAATGGAAAAGTTATGTTGATCTGAATTGCAGGAACATGGAGGTCCAAGTGGAAGATTGTATCTTCCTTGGAGTCTCACCATGGGAAAGGGGTGAGGAGGTAAGAGCAAGTTGAGCCCTAGATTTGTGGGACCATGTGAAATCCTGATTAGGATTAACCAGGTTACCTATGGATTAACCTTAGCTTTGGCACTGTTAGCATTATACAATGTATTTCATATTTCCATGTTGAGGAAACATATGTTAGATGAAACTCATGTGTTGAGTTATGAGAATCTGGAATTAGATTGTAAAGGGTAGCCAACTCAGATATGAGACAGAAAGAACAAGGTTTTGAGAGACAAAGTTATACCTTGGGTTAATGTATTATAAAGAAACAGTAGGGTCGAGGAAATGGCCTGGAAACTAGAATCAGATATGCAAAATTGATATTCTGGGCTAGTCAGATAAAGTTTCGAGGACGAAATTTCTGTAAGGAGGGGATAGGTGTAATGACCCAAATTTCCTAATAAGGCTCAGGGCCTTGATTAGGTGGCCAGGATGGAAAATTTTGGAATTGTGTGATTATATGATATTTATGTGTATCATTATGTGATTATGTGAATAATATTATAATATGACTTGATATGCATGTTTAGGTGTATTAAATATGCATGTGGACCCATTTCTGTTTAATTGGATAATTTTCATAATTTGGCATGTTATGGGTATATTTGGCATATACGTGGTATGTGTGTGGTGCTTTATTATTATTTGGTTATGCTAAGGTTACTCAGCACAAGACGATCCTAGGAGGCAAGCTAGTGGGAAAGTCACAACGGGATCCATACTTGACTCGGAGTGTGTCAAGGGGTATTTAACACATTACCGGGATATTGGGTAATGGAAATAAATATTTGATGATAAATTAGGAGTTAATGAGATCAGGGGGAAATTCTAGGAATTTTGACTATTTTAGCCCGGGGGCATTTTTGGGACCCCGAGCATTAGGATTTGCTTAAGGTTACTTAAGCTTGAGCTAACCTGTTAAAATTATAAAAGAATGTTCAGAACATTCTCTCTTCCTCTCGTTCCCTTTTCGACACCCAATCACATTTTCAAAGGAAACTCGAGTTTTAGGACTTAGATTCAAGCAAGGATTGAGGCATATCAATTCTATGGAAGATTAGAAGTTTATTAGCTGGAGGATTTAGTTGGGAAACGACTTAATCAGAGGTAATCCAAGTTTTAAGTTCTATGTATTTAAAGCTTTTAAGCTTTGATTGGATTTTATGTTTTGATGAGTTTTTGGATGAATTGAAGCTTGGGTTTTATTGGTGTTGGATAATTAGGATGTTTGGGAACTTTGATTTTGGGATTTGGATATGTTTGTGTAGGTTTTTGGAAGGTTTTAAGTGGGAAAAGTCGAAGGATATGGCTGGTTACGTGGTCAAGTTGCGAGCTTGTTCTAGCAAGTCGCAACTTGGATGAAGCCATAAGCCAGGAGGAGGAAGCCTTGGGGGCACACCGCGACCCAAGAGGGATCAAGTCACCGCCCGCACCCAGAGCCTAGGCAAGGGGCTCTCTAACTTGGGGCAAGTCGCGACCGGCTTGGGCATGTTTTCCTAAATTCAATTTTGAATCGTGGGAACTTAATTTTAAGGGCCTGGGATCGATCCTACTACCCTGTTGAGTAGGATTCGACGTCCCAGAGGCTAGCTTTGGGTTTGGAAGTATTTCTTTACTCATTTTTTATGAGATTTTATATTATGGTTGTGACTAGGTTATCACTAGGGGCTTGGAACAGGATCGTGCTTAAGGATCGTTTATTGGTAACTTGTGCTTGGACCAAGGGTAAGAAAATTGCACCCAGTATGTGACATGCATGGTTATTGATGAAGCATGTTGAGTGCTCTATATATTGATAGTGATTGCATAGTAAATGCATAGCAGCTTTGCTTATCTGTGTATGGAAATGACTTATTGGTCAGAGAACGACAATAGTGTTTAGTATTGATCCTGAAGCTGTGACTTATCAGTCAAGTTCAGTGGTGATATGAGCACTGGTCGTATGGTATTGGCTTAAGAGTCAAGAATGACATTAATGTGTTTAACACATGCCGAAAGGATTAGATCTAATCACCATAAGCATGAAATGCTTGACCGACCCTAAGTTCAATGAAATCTAAAAGCGCCTGTCTAGTCTAAAGGCTAGTTACTTAGATCCAGCGCCAAAAGGCTCAGGTGATTGTAACGTCACATGGCTTAGGGTGCAGAGCCTAAGTGCATGACTTATTTGTCACTTATCTGATTAGGGTGTGGAGCCCAAGTGCGTGACTCATTTGTCACTTATCTGATTAGGGTGCAAAGCCCAAG
This sequence comes from Humulus lupulus, assembly GCF_963169125.1. Classification (NCBI taxonomy): domain Eukaryota; kingdom Viridiplantae; phylum Streptophyta; class Magnoliopsida; order Rosales; family Cannabaceae; genus Humulus; species Humulus lupulus. The sequence continues at coordinate 133,781,621 of NC_084793.1, forward strand.
TGTATGACTCATTAGTCACCTATTCAAAGAATGACACATTAGCCATCTATTCACAGATTGACTTGATAGTCATCTATACAGGGGCAGGGCCCATAATCATGTATTTGGACTTGTATGCCTGCATGAATAGGGCTATTATTGCTAGGCATGCCTATAATGATTCAGTGACATGTTATTACCTGTTCATGAGCATATTGAGTTTTCTTGCTGAGCTTCAACTCACGGGTGCTATGTGGTGCAAGTAAAGGTAAAAGAAAGCTAGACCATCCTTGAGTTGGAGAGCTTAGGTGACGATGTATACATATGCGGCCGCTCGACCTCCACGGCTGAGGGTTTAAAGAGGAACAAGGGTTAAACCCTATTTTTCCGCTTAGGTCGGCTGGTTGTAAATCTTTTATTGTAATTATCCTTTAAAATATATTTTTGGGATCACGATGTATATAGTAAACGTTTTAGTGAAATGTTGTATCTTTAACCAAAATTTTTAACCCTAACCCGTTAATCAAATTTAGTTACACAATTATGGCCAAATGACTCGGTTAGCGAGTTTAGCACTGTTTAAAATGCACAACGTAACGGCCTCTCTCTCTCTCTCTCTCTCTCTGGCTCTCAAGATCATAAGTTTTCTCCAAGAAATTTATTAAGTGATTGTCTTTGTGAATTTCAAGGCTTGTTCAATGCCAATTCCCTTTCCTATTAGAGAAAGCCTCAAGCATCCACCAAGGCCTAGGAAATAGAGGATTCTGATAATGATACATCTCATGTATAAGCCTTGTGTTTGATTCTCTCCATCAAATATCTCAAGTGGTGTTCTAACAAGGGTTTGAAGCTTGTAAGAAGAACAAGATTTTTGTTCTACAATTAGGGTTTGCATATCTCTATCTCAATCTTTTCTTGAACTCTGTAAGTGTTATTGTGTGTAGATTCTTATTATTGTGGTGGTGTAATCTCACTCTCTTCCAGCATGACCAATATTCCAATACCTATAATGAAGGATGGAAAGATCATTTTAATGTAATATATGGGAACCAACAACAAGTTTATCCTTAGCTGGCACCTGCTAGACCACCAAGGTTCAATTTTCAGTAGAGAACTCAGCAAACTTATGTACCTTGACCTCAACAACATTCTCATGCAGCTTTGTTCGGGTTTTATGCCCTAATTAATACCAAAATTCTTTGTAATCTCATTTATTATCAATAAAATAATAGAAATCATTTTTTGACTTGGTCAATCACTTTGCTCACATGTTTTATTTTCATGATTATTTGTTTAATATAAACTTCTATTAAATCCCGAGCATATAGTTAATCTTATTTATAGTGACGTAATCACAGTGGAATATAAATATGACTATATGTTCAAAATAAGTTAGTCCTAAGATTAGTCAGTGCACAAGATTTACATTGACTTGCCAATCTACGATATGATCTACTTACACATCACAGTGTTATGTTCTTTCCAGAACATTAGCAAAGTATATAAGATCAGATGTATTTGTTACATCAGACAAGACCGATATTGACAGTTGATAAGATAAGTAAACATACTGTTATTATCTATTCTAGTCATATCATATAGTTGACCATAGATCAATTCAATCTCAATTCTGAGTGGTTAGTATTCTAACTGATGGTATTATTTGAGTTCTTTGACTTGTTCGTTACCAGCTTACCCTACGAACTAGCCCATAATTACATCTTGGGAACTCGGTAGTATAATTGAGTGGGAGTGTTAATCATAGATATGAACATCTATAGCTTATGATGAAAAAGTGAAATGAGGGTTTCATTTTAGTTTGGTTTAAGGTGTTAAATGATAGAGATCTCATTTCAGTAATTAAATTAGTTTACTGAAATATCATTTACGAGGAACTAAGTGTTTTAAGGATAAAATACAATGTGGGGTAAAACGGCATTTTAGTCCTATCTAATTGTAGACCGTCTATAGAGGATTGAGTGACAATTATGGTTGTAACGATAGATAATTAATAGCGTATCTATATTTGTTATAGAACGTTCTATGAATTAAAGAGTGCAATTCCAAGTCTATAGTGGAGTCACGAGGAATTAATAAGTTAGTAAATTTATTTGTTAGATTTATGATAACTTATTGGAGCTTGATTTCATAGGCCCATGGTCCCCACTGTACCTTGGATAAAATCATCTAGATAGTCTCAATTAATTGATTTAATTATCAATTATAATTATCAAAGTTGAATAGGTCAATTTTGGATAGTTTCACAGAGTTATGTAATTTTGAGAAGAAAAGATAAATCATGATGAATTTATTAATTAAGATAAATTGGTGTCTAAATTAATAAATAAGTTTAAATCAAGATTCAAATTATAAATAATTAATTTGATAAAGGATTTAATTAATTACATCAATAGAAAATAATACATGCCTTGATTTTAAGTCCAATGGACTTATAATCAAATGGGAAATTTCACGGGCCTAAAGCTCATGATAATTTCGACCTAGGGCTTTAAAATGGCTATTAGTTTATTTATTTTTTAATTAAATTAAATGGCATAATTGAGTCTATAAAAGGAGTGCTTAGAGAGAAGTCAAAACATAAGTTTGACAAGTCACAAGTCAGATTTTCTTATAGTTTTAGATTCTCTCTAAACACAAGTCATTTTCTAAGCCTCTTTGTTATTTTCTCTTCTTCTCTCTATATCTATCTCATATGTTGAGAATTGCCCACACTATTCTAGGTGATTCTAAGGATACATTGGAAGACTGTGAAGAAAATAGAAGATCGGTTCAGTTTCTTGATAATACTCCACGATAGAGAGGATACAAGAGTTAGAGAAACTGAAGGAAGGACTCTTTAATTTCGATGCGTATACTATAAGTATTCTATTCATTGTATATCTTTGAATTCAATTTTAGAAACATGTTTTAGGCTATCTCATATTAATTTATTTAATATTAGATATACATGAAAATAAATAAAGATCATGTATAAAGTTTTCCTAACGCTTCACATGATCAAGATCCATCTCTTGATGACATGATTAAAACCTTGGTCGCTACTAATGTGATGCAACAAAACAATATACAGTTTCAACAAAGTAATATGTAGTTTCAACAAAACACTCATGCAATTCTATAAAGCACTCAAGCATCTCTCCAGAATTTGGAGAACCAATGGGACAGATTGCTACATCTTTGAGCAAGCTTGAAGCTCATAATTCTATAAAATTTCCTTCGCAACCATAGAGGAACCTAAGAGCAAATGTAAGTGTGATAACACAAAGAAGTGGTACACAATATGAGCCACCCACTGATCCCTCATTGCCAGCTCCTGAACAAAAGCAATTGATAGACAACTCTACTCATGATGAGCCATCATAGCATAAAAGGCCAAATAAACCAACTGTCACAACCTATGTCCCTTACCCGCCTATTCCGAGTAGGTTGAAGAAGACTAAGAAAGAAGAGGCTAACAAGAAGATTTTGGAGACTTTTCGCAAAGTCGATGTAAGTATTCCATTACTTAATGATATTAAACCAGTGTCTCGATATGCTAAATTTCTGAAGGAATTGTGCACAAGCAACTGAAGGGAGTTAAGAAGATAAGCGTGGGGAAAAAAGTTTCTCCGGTTCATCAGAAAAAGCTACCATCAAAATGCAAGGATCCTGTAACCCTTACAATTCCTTGTACTATTGGAAATAAAAATGATTGAGCGATGTATGACATATTTGGGAGCATCGATTAATGTCATGTCATATTCAACATATGCTTCCTTGAATCTTGGATCACTAAAGGAGACATGATTTATTATTCAACTAACTGATCGCACTGATGCTTATCCTTTAGGGGTGGTTGAAAATGTTCTAGTAAAGGTTAATGGACTTGTTTTTCAGACAAATTTCTATATACTTGAGATGAAGGATGCTTCAATACTTAATCTGACACTAGTTTTATTTGGAAGGCCATTTGTGTTGATGACAAATACAAAGCTAAATGTAAGAGCAAAAAATTCTTACAATGGAATTTGTGGCGAAGTGAATAAATTCATTATGTTCGATTTCATTGATAAGCATAAGAGGAAGAATACTTTGTTGCAATACCCAACATAAGGATTTTGAGTGAGCATTCAATCGAGCTAATGACGTTAAATAAATGGGAAATTTACGAGAGTTTTTCTTACCATTTTCTTTTTATTTTGCATTGATTTTATTTATTTGTGTTTTGCAGACAATGCTTGTATTAAGTGTGGGGGGGGGGGGGGGGGAGGATAATTGTTGTGTTCTATCCTTTTTTTCATTAGTTTTAGTCGTAAAGCATGGTTGAGTTTAAAGTAATTAGTTGATGATAAGATTTTTTATTGTGTTTGATATGATTTTAGGAAATGATAGGTTCTACATGAATTGTGTGCTGGACTTTTGTTTTGATTAAGTGTGGGGGGGGGAGGATAATTGTTGTGTTCTATCCTTTTTTTCATTAGTTTTAGTCGTAAAGCATGGTTGAGTTTAAAGTAATTAGTTGATGATAAGATTTTTTATTGTGTTTGATATGATTTTAGGAAATGATAGGTTCTACATGAATTGTGTGCTGGACTTTTGTTTTGATTACCGCTTAGGCTTGGTTCTTGATTTTTAAACTCATGAACATGATTGAATTTACCTAGTTGTCCCCACAAAAACTATGACAGGGTGGCGCGTGTGCATTGATTATAGAAAATTAAATGCCGCCTCCTGCAAAGATCATTTTCCACTCCCATTCATTGATCAAATCCTTGAACGTGTAGTTGGTCATCCATTCTATTGCTTTCTTGATGGATATTCTGGCTATTATCAAATTGAGATTGCATTAGAGGATCAAGATAAGACCACTTTCACTTGTCCCTTTGGCACTTTTGCTTTCCGACGTATGCCATTTGGCTTGTGTAATGCACCAACTACTTTCCAAAGATGCATGATGAGCATCTTTAGTGACATGATTGAAAAATCAATGGAATTATTAGCCCTTTAATTTGCTCCCATCGAATCAATCTGGAGGGCGAGGCAATCCCTTGAAGAGATCCTCAAAGGCGACTGAACCCCACAATGAAAGAAGTTGTAAAAAATGAAGTTTTGAAATTGCTAAACGCTGGTATTATTTACCCAATAGCTGATAGAAAATGGGTCAGTCTAACGCAAGTCGTGCCCAAGAAATCTAGTGTCACTATGATCCAAAACAAAAAAGGGGTCCTTGTCCCCACAAAAACTATGACAGGGTGGCGCATGTGCATTGATTATAGAAAATTAAATGCCGCCTCCCGCAAAGATCATTTTCCACTCCCATTCATTGATCAAATCCTTGAACGTGTAGCTGGTCATCCATTCTATTACTTTCTTGATGGCTATTCTGGCTATTATCAAATTGAGATTGCATTAGAGGATCAAGATAAGACCACTTTCACTTGTCCCTTTGGCACTTTTGCTTTCCAGCGTATGCCATTTGGCTTGTGTAATGCACCAGCTACTTTCCAAAGATGCATGATGAGCATCTTTAGTGACATGATCGAAAAATCAATGGAAGTATTCATGGATGACCTAACCATTTTTGGAAACTCCTTTTGTTGTACTTTGATTTAGCATGAGTCTTTCACTCAGCTCTAGTACAGCTGGGAAATAAATATGTGGAAGAAATAATCAAGGAATCCATTTATTATCCACGTGGACAGCCCAATTTTCACAGTGATTATGCGAGCTAGGGATGCATAGGTTGAGAAGCGCGAGCTCATGATATTCATACGACCTCCATAGTACGAGCTCGGAGATATTTTTAGCTCGTGGTAACTCAAATATATTGCGTACCCGCGAAACCCCAAAGACTCGAGTACTTTTATGCAATCATTTATGGCCAGCCTGTAACATTTAATGTCCCAGATATTAGGAGACCATTTATTTCGTGATCAGATCATATCCTAGTATAAATGGGAATATTTTGTATTAAATGTAATAAATATGTAAATCCATGATTGACTCACGCGGTTACCCAAACCTTTCCATGGAATTTCTCTATAAATACTGGGAATATTGGATAGGAAAAGGGACGATTATTCTGTAATACTGAAACTCTACCAAAATAGAGAGAGAAAACAATAATAATATAGACTCGTGGACTAGGTGGATTTTAACCACTAAACCACGTAAAAAGATCTATCTTTGAGAGTTCATTTCTTATTTCGATTTATTATCAAGCACTAATCAACCTTGTTATTTTCTTAATTCACTGTTGGCGAAAAATCGCGCCAATAGTTTGAAGCTTTCATTGAGAGGTAAGATTAGTGCTTTCACCAAAATCTCAGTCAAATCTCATCATGGTGGTCACTCGCTCAATGCACGATAATGAGATAGAACAACCTGGTGGGCAGGATGCCCCTCATACCGTTGTTTCAAACGAGCATGGCCCTAAAGTTCAGCAACGTCCGGGAAAGCAACCGGTGGGCCACGGCGATACTGGGACTTCGGCGTCATTGCCACTGAATCCATTTCCAGATTACATAACTGCGGTTGAATTGGAAAATATGCAGTTAAGATGCCATCTTGCCAAGACATATAGGTAAATTGAGGAGGTTTTGGCTCGGTTACCCCCTCTTGCAACCGAAATTAAATTCGGAAAGAAGCAAAGTGGGTCTCATAAGTCCCACAGGAATAACCGATCCAAACAAAGTCGGTCAGTCAAAACTGCCACCCCCAAGTTCTATGTCTGCGGCGCAAGACTGCCAAAAAGCTCAACCTAGTGGCCTTCAAAAGGGTCATCAGCACATCATTCGATCGGTTAGAACTGCGACCCAAGTTCGATGCCTCCATCGCACGCGCTTGGGAATACCCATGGCAACCCACGAGGAGGGGCTGGGATAGGTTCACAGAGAAAAAATGTTCCAGCCAACCCTCCTGCGTCACGATCGGATCGTCAGGCATAGAGAGCTAGAAATGATGGGGCAGAACAGAGGCGGGCTAATTTAGTTCGCCCTGATGGGACAAGGATTGCCTCGCCAGTTAGGCATCCCTTGTCACCCATAAGACATCCAACGCCGCCTCGTCCTACACATGACATTATTGCTTATGGAGACAGCAAAAGAAATCCTCCCCCATCTGCCCGTACCTATGTTCCATGGACAAGTGTTTAAAATCTGAATCCTTGGCCTCCACCACGAGTTGTGAGCTTCTCAAATGGAAGTTATTGGACAGAAATTCGTCGAAGTGGTAGGTCTGGTAAGTCCGAGGGCGATCTAAGGAACCATCTAAGTTCGGCTCAAAGCCCTCGATATGATCCATAGCCTGATCTGTGCGATAGCCTAAATTCGCAGAGAAGAAATTCAGCTCGTGATGAAGGAGACAGTTACACTCGTCAAGAGGGAGGTCCTTCCAAAGTACGTGATAATGGGAATGTCCCACAAAACCAAGCCCAAACTTGGAGGGACAACAACCCGCCACACGCGTACGATAGGATGGGAGTTGTTGAACAACCCCATAATAACCTAGGGACCAAGGACCAAACCCTCGAAAGGCTAGCCCAAATGGAGGAGCTAATGAAGAAGCTTCTATCGGAGAAAGAGAAAGATGAGTGTGACTCAGAGGATGAGCTTGAGCTTTTCGCCCCGAATATTGCGGCGGCCGCGTATCCAGTGGGTTTCAGGATGCCACATTTGTCAAAGTTTGACAGAGATGGGGATCCGTCTGATCACTTGGGGATGTTCAACACCATAATGATGGCTTACAACATCGGACCCGATCTAAGGTGCCTTATATTCCCCTCGACTCTGATTGGTCCAGCCAGGCAGTGGTTCAAACAATACAAGAGGCATTCAATCACCTCTTGGAAGATTTTTTCTAGTGATTTTAAGAGAGCCTTCAGGGCTTCCCAGGTAACTCGAATTAAGGCTGACTCACTGGCTAATGTAAAGCAGCAGCCCGGTGAACCGTTGAAAGCGTATCTAAGTAAGTTTGCCAATGTCGTTGCGCGAGCTAGAGATGCCGACGAAAGCTCCAAGCTCATGGCAATGAGGACGGGAATTCTTGTTGGAGGTGACCTATGGCAAGAGTTACATAGGAAAGGAGTTAATACTGTGGACGAGGTCTTGACACGAGCTCAAAGATGGGTTAACCTGGAAGAGGCACGAGCTTTTGTCGCGGGAACCAGCCAAGTCTTTGTCCAACCTGTTGGAGTGGTAATGGATGTTGTAGCTACGGCTCAAACCGTTGCCCAGAATAGCCAAGGGGGAAATAACAAGAGGAAGGGAAATGGTGAGGGCGACCAGAGTGGAACAAAGAAAAACAAGTCCGCGGAGAAATTTAAACCGTTCTACGCAACATATACCAATCTCACAGATACAAGAGAGTGCATCTTCTTAGCTAATTCTACTCGCATTCCATGGAAGAAGCCAGAACCACTGAAAAACCAAAGAGCGAAGAAAGATCCTTCGAAGTTTTTCCAATTCCACAATGATATCGGTCATAATACTAATGACTGTATACAGTTGAAGGATGAGATCGAGACCCTAATCAGGGCGAGACCTTTGGCCCAGTATGCCCGGAATCGAGCGACTACCAGTCAGCCCGCTGGACAAAATCCTCTGTCAACTCCTGAAGCTCCAACGAATCAAGCCAGAGTTCAGGTGAATCAGGACAATCCTCCTCCGATAACAGGAGGAGATATAGCCACCATTTCGGGAGGACCTCATCTGGCAGTCACGAGTAGAGGTGCCCAGAAGAGATACATAAACGAACTGAAGTCCCATAATGGAGTGGAGTTCGTCTTGGAACAACGATTATCAAAGCAGTAGCGATTGGAGAAACGACCAATCATTTTTACGGAGGAAGATGCCAGTCATGTCCAGTTCCCACATAATGATCCTCTGGTCATAACTGTTCAACTCGCCAACCGAAGAGTTCGGAGGACACTAGTAGACAACGGGAGTTCTATGAATCTACTTTTTGGGTCCACCTTAGAAAAAATGGGACTATCAGTAACCAAGCTAAAGGCAACCTCAATGATTCTATATGGGTTTTCTGGTGAAGGGTCGGCTGCCATCGGAACAATCGAACTATGGTAACATTTGGTGAAGTCCCACGAACTGTCTCAGAGCTACTTGAGTTCGTGGTCATCGATTGTCCAGCTGCGTACAATGCGATTTTGGGCTGACCTGTGTTAATGGCGTTTGAAGCCATAACCTCTATCTGCCACCTAGCAATCAAATTCCCCTCATCTGCAGGAATATGCACCGTCAGAGGCAATCAGCTCACTGCCAAGGAATGCTATAGCATTTCTATGAAGGGAAAATCACAACCCAGGCAGCAAGCAATGGCCATAAGTGACGAATGTGAGGAGTCCCAGGAAGTGGAAGTTGCTTGCAGGACGGAAGAACCTCAAGAAACAAAGGATAGTGACATCGTCTCAAGTGATGATATCGACCCACGAATGGGCAAGGACAGATCAGAGCTCCATGCTATTGAGGAGCTCGAGGAAGTAAGCTTAGATCCCAAAGAAGCTTCAAGAGTCATTAAGATTGGGGAAAATCTTAGTGATAAAAGGAAAAATGAGTTGGTTAAGTTTTTACAAGGGAATCTAGATGTTTTCGCCTGGTCGCATGAGGACATGTTGGGAAGTAGCCCAAGTGTGATCATGCACACTCTAAACTTAGACAAAAGCGTGCCTAGAAAATCCAAAAAACTGAGACGTTTGGGAACAGTCCGAGCTGAAGCACTGGAGGAAGAAGTAGCTCGACTGTTAAAGTGTGGGTTTATTCGTGAAGCAAAATACCCGATCTAAGTCGCGAATCCTGTGCTGGTCCCGAAGCCAAACGGAAAGTGGAGGACCTGCATCGATTTCTCCGACCTGAACAAAGCTTGTCCTAAAGATTGCTTTTCACTACCGAGGATTGATCAATTGGTAGATGCCACTGCGGGACACGACCTCATGTCCTTCTTGGATGCGTATTCTGGATATAACCAGATCGCGATGAATCCTGCGGACCAAGAGCATACTAGCTTTATGACTCCAACTAATGTATATTGTTATAAAGTTATGCCCTTTGGGCTGAAGAATGCCGGAGCTACCTACCAACAGTTAGTCAACAAAATGTTTGTTGGTCAAATCAGGAAAAATATGAAAGTGTATGTCGATGATATGCTAGTCAAATCCAAGACTGTCGATAACCATGTATCCGATCTGAATGAATGTTTTGAGATCTTTGAGAAGGTATAATATGAGACTTGAATCCCCAGAAGTGTACTTTCAGAGTGGCATCGGGAAAATTTCTGGGATTCATAGGGGGATAGAGGCAAACCCTAATAAAATCATATCATTGCTGGAAATGCCCTCACCTAGGCTGCGTAAAGAAATTCAGAGTCTGGCTGGTAAGGTGGCAGCCCTGAACCATTTTATTTCAAAATCCACTGACAAGTGCTTGCCGTTCTACAACTTGCTCAGAGGAAACAAGAAATTTGAATGGACTGAGGAGTGCGAGCAGGCATTCCTCGACCTAAAAATGCACTTGGCCGAGCCCCCACTGTTGCACTAGAGAACCTATGTTCCTTTATCTGACTGTGACAGAAAGTGTAGTCACTACCGTGTTAGTTTGGGAAGAAGATCGCGCTCAAAAACCAATGTATTATATAAGCAAGAGACTTCTCAGAGCTGAATCACGATATCCACTGATAGAAAAGATAATTTTCTGTCTAATATTGGCTTCAAGAAAGCTCCGGTCTAGTCACATTCAATTAAAGTCATGTCCGACTAACCTTTAATGCAGGTATTGCAAAAACCTGAAACGTCGGGACGTCTTTTAAAATGGGCGGTTGAACTCAGCCAGTTAGAAATATTTTATGTACCACGGAACTCAATCAAAAGTCAAGTCCTTGCTGATTTTGTGGCTGAATGCACCAGATTTCAAGAGGAGCTTTTGAAGGAACCGGTGCAGGAGTTGTGGAAAATATTCGTAGATGGGTCATCGAACGAGAGTAGATCCGGAGCTGGGATCATATTAATCTCTCCAGAAGGACATCGATTCCATACAACTCTAAGATTTGGATTCGAAGCATCTAACAACGAAGCCAAATATGAGGCCTTGCTAGCTGGACTTAAAGTAGCGAAGGAGCTCAAAGCGAAGGTCGTACAATGTTATAGCGATTCCCAGCTCATGGTCAATCAGGTGTGGGGGGAGTATCAAGCTCGAGGTACCAAGATGGCGGCTTACCTAGCTAAGGTAAAGGGGGAGCTATCAGAATTTGAGTACAGTACTGTTGAATAGATACCTCGCGAGCAAAACTCTAATGCTGACGCTTTGGCAAGGCTTGCCACCACCAAGGAAGCTGGGACTTTGAATCTAGTTCCAGTGGAGTTCTTGGAAAGTCTGAGCATGACAGAAAAAATGGTAGAGGTCAAGATGATCGACACAAGGCCGACCTGGATGACCCCCATAGTGGAATATCTTACAACAGGAAGGCTACCTGAGGAAAGAAAGGACATAAGAAAAATACTCTATCAAGCTCTGAGGTATGTGATAATGGATGGTACATTATACCAACATGGTCATTCATTGCCTCTCCTACGGTGTGTTCTACCTGAGGAAGCTAAAACCATTATGCAAGAAGTGCATGAAGGCTTTTGTGGAGATCATGCTTGGGGGCAAAACCTAGCATTACAAATATTGAGGCGGGGCTATTTTTGGCCCACTTTAACGAAAGACTCCATCTCCCATGTTCAGAAATGTGACAAATGCCAGCACTTCGCCACAGTAGCCCGAGCTACTCCAGTCGAGCTAACTATGATCTCATCCCCGTGGCCGTTTGCGGTGTAGGGAATCGACTTGTTAGGGTCCCCACCAATGGGCAAGGGAGGAGTTCATTATACAGTGGTGGCAATCAAATACTTCATAAAATGGGTAGAGGCTGAGCCTTTGGCAACCATCACATCGAAGAAAGTCCTGGACTTTGTGGTAAAAAATATTGTATGCCAGTTTGGGATTCCTAGAAAGATCGTGTCAGACAATGGGATCCAATTCGACAGTGATCTTTTCACCAACTTCTGTGAAAAGTACAGCGTTATTAAGAGTTTTTCCTCGGTAGCATATCCACAGGCCAATGAACAGGTCGAGGCTGTGAATAAGACCCTAAAGGTGAGCCTTAAGAAGAGGTTAGATGAGGCCAAAGGAGTCTGGCCTGAGCAGCTCCCGCAAGTACTTTGGGCATACCGAACTTCCCACAGGACCTCCATAGGACACACTCATTTCTCCTTAACTTTTGGAAGTGAGGTCTTCCTTCTAGTCGAAGCTAGGGTGGCTACTCACAGGCAAAAGACATTTAGCCAGGAACAGAATGATGAATTACTTAACGCATCACTCGACCTGATTGATGAGAAACGAGAGGATTTGTAGTTACAACTCGCCCATTATCAACAGAAAATCACTCATTACTTTAATTCTAAGGTCAAGAGACGTAGTTTTGGATTAGGCGACCTGGTTCTCCGAAGGGTCTTTTTGGCAAACAATGATCCCAAAGACGACATTTTAGGTCCGAATTGGGAAGGACCATATCAGATCGTGGAAGTTTTGTGTAAAGGAACTTTAAAGTTAGCTTGGCTTAGTGGAGAAATAGTCCCACAGACCTGGAACGCCATGCATCTAAAAAGTATTATCAATGGTACAATCATCCATGTAAGGCTTAATTATAAAAGCCATTTAATTAAATAACAGTGGATTATTGTGTAATTTTTCTTGTTAAGGTGGTTTTAAATAATTTTTCTTTATAAGGTTGTATTAGCTCATGTATTGATGTTTGTAAAAGCAACCAAGAAAGTCTCTACATTCTGGTTACTTAGGGGGCATATAACCCGAGGTGGATCAGAATAAGGTTGTCAGATGAGTCTAAATTACTTAAAATCTTGGATACAACCAGGTACAAAACTATCCTGGATACAACCAGGTCAATAAACTTAGGAGCTTGGAAAATTGATTATTTGACGACCTTTTAAGAGCTCGAGATGTCAAGAAACCTAGCACGAACTAAGTTTAAATCACTTAAAACCTAGATACAACCAGGTCCCAAAACTTAGAAGTTAGGAAAATTGAATATTCGATGGCTTTTCTAAGATCTCGAGATGTTAATAGACCTAGCATAAACTTAGTTTTAATCATTTAAAACCCTGGATGCAACCAGGTACAAAACTTTGAAAGTTGGGGAAAATTGTTAAAACCAAGGGTTTTTTAAAGCTCGAGTTATCAATAAATCTAACACGAACTAAGTTTAAAATATTTAAAATCCCGGATATAACCGGTCCAAGGCCTAATTCTTAACAGGTATGATATAAATCAACACATTAAGTTGGATATAACCGAGCTTAAAACATTTATCCCAATCTAAAAATTGATTCCTAAAATCTCGAATGTACAAGTCTAAGAAATCATAAACATGAGAGATAGTCAAGGAAAAATAAATAGATTAAAAGTTAGATATATAAATTAACATTAAATTTGTCCCGAGGAGAAAAACCTTAAACTAAGCCCAAGGGCAATTGTTTACAAACAGATATAAAAAAAAACTTAAAAGATGTTCATTAAGCCCCTCTAGGATGCTCTGAGGATGTGACCTCCTTGCCTTCCTGCTCGCTCGCTGTAGAAGCATCCCCCATTTCTAACAGTTCTAGCAAGATCCGAGCCTTGAATTTTTCCAGGAACGGTTCCCACAGCGCAGGAGCCATGAAACAAAAGTTGTCATCCTGGTTAAAGGCCTAGCAATAGTACAACATATCTTCCATGGAGGACAGTGAGGCCACTTTTTCTTCTCTAACCCCAGCCTCGGCCTCGAGCACATTTGCCTTGGTTTTGTCAACCTCGGCCTGGAGCTGGGCAGTTTGGGTCTGGAGAGCAGCCAAGGCCATCTTTGCAGCCTGCTCGCTTTCCTAAGATGAGGCGAGGGCAAACTTGGCATTGTACTCGCTCTTTTGAGCAGCCGCAAAGGCAGCTTTGGCGGCCTGCTCGCCTTCTTGAGCAGCAGTCAGGGCGGTCTTGGCAGCATTGATCTCGCCCTAGAGCTCATCATTTCTAGCCCTAGCCCAGGCTATGCTGCGGTGTTGAGCCTGGGCAGACTAAAAAATAACAAGGCAAGTTAGATGTATCCTTTGACAAAATAAAGAGAAAAATGTCACCAAGGAATGATAACTTACTGTGAGGGTCATCCCCAAGGCTGACTCCAGGACGTTCTCTGGGCTTCGCTCCTTGATCGTCCTCAAGTCCCTCGAGCTGGCTCTGTAAGCGTGCCCCATCATGTGGCTTGCCGTCTCGTAGAGGATTCCCCGAAAGGCTTCGGGGATCTTCTCCAGATCCTAGGGATCAACTGGTATGCGAACAGTAGCAGCTGGGGCAGGAGGAGCTGGGGGATTAGCTTGTATTACCTGATCCCGAGAAGGCGTGAACCGAGGTGGAGGTGGAGGAGGAATCCTCTTTTGGGTAATGGAAGACACCGAAGCTGTCAAGCTCGTGCCTTTCCCCTTAGTAGAGGATTTTGAGACATTTCCCCCTGCCAAAAGAGCCTTCTTTGTAAATCTGGGCCTCTTCACGACAGGGCCTGAGCCGGATTTCCTGCCCTGGAAAGCCGTATGGAGGTCAGGAGCTCTGAGTTGTTCCATCTCGTCGCCTAAAAAGAACAAAAAAGGGATTAGTTCACAAGTAAAGTCAAAAACATACACAAAGAAAATAAATAAAGATCCTACCCTCCGGGCTGGGGGAGGAGTCTATTATCACGACCTCCGTCCTCGGGATTACTAGAGGAGAAGGAGAATCTAAGTCTAATATTTCTTGGACCCTAGGAGGTTCTTGCTCAGGTTCTACCTCGAGGCTAGACTCATCTGCATATTGCCTAAATTCAGGGGCAAAGGCGCCCTGGAGCAGAGAAGGCCAGCTCCTACGATTGGTCACATACTCCTCAAAGATGGCGGACCTAAAATTTAAGGTGTTATCTACAACAACGGTGCCCTTGGGGTAACTGTTGTCATGACGCAACACTAAGAGGAGTAGGTGACATTACGGTCTGGATTGTTAGGGTGACGGTGGACGAGCTAATTGGGATTAAATCTAACTATCCTAAAATAAGCAACAACCCTATCTAATGCCCTATAAGGGTATGGGTTACCTTGGCCAGAGGGGCCGGCTCCTGCCCCCGACGCAGCTCGTTCTAAATTGGGTTCCAGATCAGCTTGGGGAACCCGCCTCTTCCGCACAACAGGCACCTCGTCCTCTTCCTGCTTCTCACCTTCGGTGGCCGGTGAGTCCTCTTTGTGAGAGGGCAGGAGCTTGTGGATTACCTAACGAGTAGCCCGGGTCCTTCTTAAGGCCAACGTCTGGCCTTGGCTAATCAAATTACATGCCAGCATCGTGACATCGTTCACGAGCTAGCGGTAATCCTTCTAGTTGGGTGGGAGCCCAGACAAAGTTTCATATTGACCCCCGAGGGATCACTGACTTCCCCATCCTCGCAAATTTGGCTACACAAAAAAAAATAAACTCAGTTAGCACATGTAAAAGGAAAATGTCTTGAAAAGAGTAAAATCTTACGAGCTGAGATTAGAGACTAAAAAAAAGAAAAAAAAACTTACGAGGACGGTTGAAGTATCGGTGCTCGCAGTTTCGAAACCCGTTCGACATAAAAAACTGGTATTTGTAGTCATTGGGGTGGCTTAGGAGCTTGATGATCGAAGCAGAGTTTGGAAACCTGGTGAGGTAGTAGAACCCGTCACCTCGACCCCTTTGTTCCGGGCTGGCTTTGAGGCAGAAAAAATACAGTATATCTGTTGGAGTGGGCACCTCCCACTCGTGCTTCAAAAATAAGTATTTTAGCCCCGCCAAAAGCCTGTAAGAATTTGGGGGGAGCTGAAAAGGTTCCAACTTCACATAATTTAGGAAGTCGGCAAAATATTGATTCAGGGGAAGGAAGGCCCCCGCCTTCAAATGTTCATCACTCCAGGTCGCGAAGTCGTCCAAGAGAGGGGAACAGCTTCGTTCCCCTTCGAACGAAGGTCGAGAAATAAGGACTCCAGTCCCGACATCGATGTTATGGCTCAACATAATTTTGTTGACCCTTCCTTGGGTCGTAATCTTGGAAGTGATTGTCTCTGCCTCGAAGAAAGCGTTAGGGTCCACCACAACTTCCCTCTCCACCACTGGGCCAAAGTGAGGAATAGGAGATTCTGAGGCGATTTCTTTCCCTTTGTTTGATTGTTGAGCAAACGAGCTAGGTGTATTCTTCTTTGGTGCATTCTTCTTGGGAGCCATCAGATGGCCTAACGAACAAGAATGACGAGTTACTTAGTAGGCGACCTAAGAGTTTGTCAAGGTTATGGCATGAAAGTACGGAGGAGAATGTTGTCTTTGATATACGAGCTAAGTTAGTCTCAACCTGTTGCGTGATGCCACGTGCTACCCTATGCTATGCGCCTCGGTTTCCTAACAGACCCCTGATGTTTAGGGATCCATGTGTCAGAAAATCAGGCCACTACTGTCCTTGGGGGCGGTTTAGAGTAAAACCACCCAAGAAGCGTAACCCCTAAGCAACCTGGTTTCGAACCCTATAAAATTTTCATCTTCTATATCCCAAATGGGTATTTCCTAAAATTCATCATAAATTACCCAGGTTTACCCAGAAATTACCAAGTTTTATGAACATCATAGTTCTAGAGATATTTTAAGACCTACTCAGTAAACCTAAGTCGAAGCCTATGTGCCAAAAATATTTGGAGAACAACCTAATACGGACTACGGTGAAGTGTGGATGAGCATGATTAAAAAAAAGAGATCAGTAAAAGAAAAGTTTCTTCAAAACCAAAAGACTTACAGTGTGTTCTTCGATAAAAGAAGTAGACTTTGCAGGGGAGAGTTCCTGGGAGACTCCTGAGTAACTGAGTAACTGGGTTTCTGAAGGTTTTTGCAACTGATGGTTTTTGGGTTTTTCTGAGAAGGAAGAAGGGTTTGGAAATGCAGAAGAAAGATGTAGAAAGATTTCGAATGAAAGGTGATGAATCTAGGAAATTGCCTACCCTATTTATATGTAAACGACATAAATTAATTTGGGCCGTCCGATTTGGTCAGTACAAAATCCAAGGGCTGCTTTTCAAAAGACAAAAACGCGACAAAAAGGTGACAAGACAATTATTGTAAGCCTCGAAACCCGAACAAATGCCAATTGTGATGTACCACATGTCCATGTACTCGAGTAGTTAGCAGGCATGGTTTAATGTAGTAGAAGTCTAAATGTCCCTACTGTGTAGGTCATAATGTGATGTCATGAACCACAAGTAGGGACTTGGGGGGCAAATGTTGTACCCTGATTTCAGCACGAGTCTTTCACTCAGCTCGGGTACAGCTAGCAAATAAATGTGGAAGAAATAATCAAGGAATCCATTTATTATCCACGTGGACAGCCCAGTTTTCACGGTGATTATGCGAGCTAGGGATGCATAGGTTGCGAAGCGCGAGCTCGTGATATTCATACGTCCTCCATAGTACGAGCTAGGAAATATATTCAGCTCGTGGTAACTCAAATATATTGCGTACCCACGAATCCCGAAAGACTCGGGTACTTTTATGCGATCATTTATGGCCAACCTATAACATTTAATATCCCAGATATTAGGAGACCATTTATTTCGTTATCAGAACATATCCTAGTATAAATGGGAATATTTTGTATTAAATGTAATAAATATGTAAATCCGTGATTGACTCACGCGTTACCCAAACCTATCTATGGAATTTCTCTATAAATACTGGGAATATTGGACAGGAAAATGAACGATTATTCTGTAATACTGAAACTCTGCCAAAATAGAGAGAGAAAAACAGTAATAATATAGACTTGTGGACTAGGTGGATTTTAACCACTGAACCACGTAAAAAGATCTATCTTTGAGAGTTCATTTCTTATTTTGGTTTATTATCAAGCACTAATCAACCTTGTTATTTTCTTAATTCACTGTTGGTGAAAAACCGCGCCAACACCTTTGACACATGTCTTCTTCATCTTGAAGTTGTTTTAAAACGATGTATTGAGAAAGGACTTGTGCTCAATTGGGAGAAATGCCACTTCATGCTATCTTTTGGCATAGTCTTAGGCTACATTGTTTCTGAAAGAGGAATTGAGGTTGATCAATCCAAAGTCGACCTTATCTCCAACCCGCCTACTCCTAAGACTGTCAAAGACGTTAGGTCATTCCTTGGCCATGTTGGTTTCTATAGGAGGTTCATACAAAAAATTTCAATGATTGCTTGTCCGCTAAGCAACCTCCTAACCAAAGATGTTACCTTTGAGTAGACACCTAAGTGTGAGGAATCATTCCGAATGCTTATAAATTCACTCACTTCCGCTGCCATCATTCAGTCACCCGATTGGAGTCTTCCTTTCGAGATCATGTGTGACGCTAGTAACTTTGTTGTGGGAGCTGTGTTAGGACAACGAAGGGAGGGGAAACCATTTTTTGTCTCTTATGGAAGTCGAACTCTCAATAGTGCTCGAATGAACTATTCCACTACTGAAAAAGAGTTGCTTGCCGTCATCTTTGCCCTTGACAAATTACGATCTTACTTTATTGGATCACCTAATACGATCTTCACAGATCACTCTGCCCTTAAGTATCTCCTTTCCAAAAAGAATGCTAAGGCACGATTAATACGGTGGATCCTTCTCTTGCAAGAATTTGATATAACGATCAAAGACAAGAAATGTGTTGAAAATGTCGTCGCAGACCACTTGTCCCGACTTGAATTCAGCGATCCCATTGATGGTCCACCTATTCATGATAATTTCCTCGATGAACAATTGCTTTATGTTGCTAAGTTACCGTGGTATGCTCACATTGTGAACTACTTAGTAACAAGTGAACTCCCATTTGAATGGAGTTCACAAGACAAACACAAATTTCTGGTCAAGGTGCGCAATTTCTTTTGGGATGACCCATACTTATTCAAGTATTTCCCCGACAAAATCATGCGAAGATGAATCCACGACGATGAGGTGTCTAGTGTGCTGAATTTTTGCCACAATGATGCTTGTGGTGGTCATTTTTCTGTGAAAAAAACCGCTGCAAAAATCTTACAATGCGGTCTTTACTAGCCCACTCTGATCAAAGACACCAATGATTTCTGTCGTTCTTGTGTAAGGTGCCAAAAGTTAGGTTCCTAATCCGTCGGCACATGATGCCCTTGAACCCAATTCTTGTTATCGAAATATCTGATTGTTGGGGAATATACTTTATGGGACCATTTCCACCTTTTTATGGCTACATTTACATTCTTCTCGTTGTGGATTATGTTTCCAAATGGGTCAAGGTTGTATCCTGTCGAACCAATGATAATGCTACAGTTATCAAATTCTTGAAAGAAAATGTGTTATCAAGGTTCGGTACTCCTCGCGCTATCATCAGTGATCAAGGCACTCATTTTTGCAACAGATCTTTTGAAGCTCTTATGCGCAAGTACGGTGTACTTCATAAGGTCGCAAATTCCTATCATCCACATACTAATGGTCAAGCTGAGTTAGCCAATGGGGAGATAAAACACATTCTGGAAAAGACAGTAAATCCCGACCACAAAGATTGGTCTACACGTCTTCTAGACGCTCTTTGGGCATACCGCACTGCTTTCAAATCCCCTCTTGGGATGTCTCCTTATCGACTTGTCTTTGGAAAAGCCTGTCATTTACATGTCGAGCTCGATCATAAAGCTTATTGGGCTATCAAAGCCCTAAACTTTGATCTGAATGTCGCAGGTATCAATCGTAAACTTCAATGATCTGAAATTAAGGAGTTGAGAAACGATGCATATGACAATTCCAGGATTTATAAAGCAAAATTGAAAATCGCTCACTGTTGACCACGATTTTGGCCAACGACGAGTAGAAGTCAAAACTACAATAAACCTTCAAGAGAAAAATACGACACTGATAATTTTATAGTGGTTCAGCCCCAATTTATTGGTAATAGCCTAATCCACTTGGAGTTGTGATATATATATCCTACACTTAAGATCAGATGAACTTGAGTCAACTGAATTTCTTAAGTGTAAGTAGAAAAATACATAGTTTCTCTCTCTATACTCTCTCAGAAAATGCCCCAAGAATGCCCCAAGTAACAGTCCCAAAGTCTCCAAACTAGCGAGTTTTTCTCAGTCTAAAAAGATCAGATCCCCTAAAATGATGCCATGAGCCATTTATTTATAGGCTCATGGATCGTACAGCATATATATATCTTTGACCGGATCCTTCGTTCTTCCAACAGACTTTAATTAATAAAGTATAAATGAATTTAAATTACAATAATATAGCTATTATTCCGGGATATCTGAGAGATTCCCGCGGCAGTTGAAAATGATTCGGGTTGAAGCTGTTACTGAGGCTTTACTGAAGTAGACGGTAACTTCTGAGATTCTGATCCGTGGACCGACCAAATCCATCCCCAAAGTGACTGGTTGGCCAAGACAACTCACCGGTCGGCATAAGCAAAAGCAATCCTTTAGCACACCTCTGGTCTAACATGACACATCTCTGATCTAGCATGACACATTTCTGGTCTAGCAAAACACTTGACTGGTCTATCAAAACAAATGACTGGTCGGCCAAAACATTTTACTGGTCGGCCAGAACATTTTATTGGTCAGTCAAAAATATTTACCAGTCGGAAAAACATGCTACCTGATAGGTCAAATCATTTCCAAACCAGATAAATAATTTTCATGACCAGTAATATCATAACTCAGAAGAGCCAACACATTTATCGACTATTAATGTGCCATTTACTGACCATGCATTGCCACTTGTCACTTCTGATTGCCACGTCATCGAACTGAAATTTTGGGGATAACATTTGCCCCCCAAGTTTATTATATGATTTACTCGTATGATAAACTTTTTCTCTAGCAAAATGTTTTTGGGGTCATCCAAAAGCTTCCATCCGGTCAGTAACTTTCACTTTTGTAGTAAACCCACAATTGAAATTTTCTTTTGAATTCTTCAAATTCTATTTTTTGATCTTGTTGTAGTACTCCATGAGTAAGAAAACATGTTTGTGCCCCATGCTCTTGAGACTTGTTGTCGCCTTGGATCCTCTAGCCAATCGGTCATTTTCTTGGCCCCTTGAATAAGTGTATGACTAATAGGATAGGATTAGCTCTTCGGTCCCTTCTCAACTCCTCAGAAACAGCTTGGCCGATCGAAACATACACTCATTTTTTCAAACTGCTCGGACACGCAGCGAAGCTGCTCGGACACCTGCCACCATCCGCTCGGACGCATGCCACCATCCGCTCGGACGCAGCCCCAGCTGCTTGGGCACCACGCAGTTGCTCCTCGGATGCACCAGCCTTCGAACGTACCCGGGCCTGTTCGGGCACACTCAGCATCCACTCGGCCATCAGCCAACCGATCGGGCATTCTTCCCTCCGCTCAGATGCCTAGCACACTGCTCGGACCAGCGCCCCTACTGCTCGGACGCATGCACCCAGCCGCTCGGACACGCTCCTAGCCACTTAGACACGCATCGATCCGCTTGGACGTGTAGCCTCGGATGTGCGGCACAACCACTCGGGCATATGGCATAGCTACTTAAGCATATGCCTAAAACTTATCCCTCGAAACACCATCAAAACACCTTGTTCGAATCTCTCAAAAGTATTTTGAGAGAATGATTTCTCTTCTCAAAGACATTTTTTCACTATGTAGTATTTACTCTGCATTCATTTGTTCGTGTTTGTTTGATTCACTCCAGGGACTCATCGTTGTTAGTCATGCTCAACAACAGAGTTTCCTACTCGACCAGTGATATATGCTCAGCCAACTAGGGAAGTTGTATCTGCTCTCCCGACCAGGAAAACTTTGCACCTGATCAGCTAAACTTTGTACCTGGCCAGTAGTTTACTGTTTTTTCTTATGAAGACAATTGTTGCTTAGCAGCTTTGATATTTTTCTC
This sequence comes from Humulus lupulus, assembly GCF_963169125.1. Taxonomy (NCBI): domain Eukaryota; kingdom Viridiplantae; phylum Streptophyta; class Magnoliopsida; order Rosales; family Cannabaceae; genus Humulus; species Humulus lupulus. The sequence goes on from NC_084793.1 coordinate 133,803,573, forward strand.
GTACAGCCGAGCTGTTGGTATTTATACTTTACTTTTCTTCGCTAACTTGAAACATTCTAAGTCTTTTTAGACTTAAAACATTATAAGTTTTTTGTAAATAGTAAAATCACTCTGATGTAGGCCTTATATTTTCACATGAGTACTTAGTTTTCTAACTTAGAAATTCTAGACATTTCATAAGTCCATACTAAGTATACTTTCTCACACTCTTATTGCTCTAACATTTTATGAGCATAATGTTTATTGTCACACGAATATCTGCTTCTAACAAAAAAAATTTTAAAAATTCGAAGTTACTTAAGCTTTGTCAAACAAGTTAGCTTAATGGCCTTTTTGGACTTCGAAAATTTACAAGTCTTCCTAAAAACATATATCTTAACTCGTGCTCTTATTGCCTGTGTTAAATTATATACCAGTATACCCCATGTGCCCCCCAAGTGATCGAGGGTTGAAAGATCCTTAGTCACTTGCTACTTGACTAAATCTGTTCGAGCAGTTAATTACTCGTGAAACACATAGAATATATGGAAAATATTCGAGCAGTTGAACACTGCTTGAATGTATCGACCAGTTGAACACTGTCCGATTTTACCGACCAGTTGAACACTGTTCGGATAATTAAAACACATGCATATTTGTAGCAAGAATCGTCCACGCTGAGCGTATTCTCTTTTATTACTTGTAAATTAAAAAAAAAAAAGGACAAAACGTGTCTAATAACGAGTCTGAAACAACAAAAATTGTTCAAAAAATAAAATGACTGGTTAGCAAATAACCACCTCATAAACCAAACTTAAATAACAAGTCAAACAACTTGAAATCAAGCTACCACTCTGAAAGCAATATTTAGAAATAATATATCCACAGACGCTCGCTGCTTCAGTGGTTTCTGATCCTAGCACTCCCGCTCATGTCGAAGTGTCTCGGCATACCTCTCCCTTGCTTTATTACTATTCTCATCCAAGTGTGGACCTCCACATATAGTGTCTAAGGTAAAGTCCACAGGCCCGGGTTGCAAGGGTGGAGATCTCTGTCGTTTGAACCTAGGATTGCTGCTGCCTCCTTCTCCTTAGGGTGTCTCTGCCCGGTACTTTCTCAACTTGCCCGACCGGAGAAGAAATTCTATCTCGTTCTTGAGGTGATTGCATTCATTCGTGTCATTACCATAATCTCCATGGAAACGACAAAACTTATTCATGTCTCTCTTCCTCATCTCTTTCCTGATGGGTGGAGGTTTCTTGTAGGGAACCTCTTCATGACTAGCAAGATATATTTCTGCTCGGCTGGCCGAGAGAGTGGTGTAATTAGTGAATTCAGGCTCATACTTGGTTGGCTTTTCATTTGAACTCAACTTTGCTTTCTTTTCCTCATGGTGGTCAGACCCGTTATTTCCACGTTTCTTTCCACCATTCTTAGGAGGGTCAGTTGATCTGCTCGGATTGTTTATGCCATTCTCCTCTTTCTCAATTGCATCATCCAATTTCACATACTTGTCTGCTCGGTCAAGAAATTGTTGAAGTATTGAAATTGGATTTCTATGTATACTATCCAACAAAGGGCTCCGATAAGTTATCCCAGTGGATATGGCAACCATCTTCCCCTCGTCTCCTACAGCAGTTGCTCTATTGGCTTCTCTCATGAATCTCTGTATATAATTCTTTAAAGACTCATCTTTTCCTTGTTTGATATCTGCCAAGTGGTTGGCATAAACTGGTGGAGTCCGGGCAGTGTTGAATTGTCTGCAAAACTCCTTCCTGAATGCTTCCCAAGAGGTAATGGAGTTTGGCTTAAACTTCCAATACCATTCCTGGGCGGTATCTGACAAAGTAGTTGGGAAAACTCTACACCGATAATCGTCACTTACCCCGAGTAGTTCCATCTGGTCCTCAAATTTCCCAACATGTCTAATGGGATCTGCCTTTTCTGTTTAAACTGGTAGCACCAGTGCTTTATATTTTGTCGGCAAATGGGCTGCTCTAATCCGGGCACAAAATGGGCTGCCACTCTGGTGGTCTATCGCATCCATCTCGGAAGGTCGTTTTGACAAACCTTGCACTGCAGCCGCTAGCACGTCAAGTTGGGCCTGGATGGCTGGTGCAACTGACGAAGTTCCAAGGTGTTGACCGCCTGGTCGGGCATTACCATCTGGTGCATTGTCGTCAAGTATTTCTACTTGACTAGCAGGGTGGTTCAGATTTTGCCCTTCGACTGGGACATTCCTCCTCTTGTTGGTGATAACGTCCCTTAGATCTTTCCGGGAAGCACGCTGTCCTGCCCGATCGAACACCGTACTTTTTGATTTTTCAGAGGGCTTACTACGCGGGACTTGCTCTCTCCCACTACGCTGCTGGCCAGGGTGCAGTGGAGGCTTTTCGGTACGTCCCGGGCAGTCTTTTCCTCCTTGTGGGTTGTTGCCTTCTTTATCCTTTGACTGGTCAGTGTGATGACTATAAGCCTCATCACGACCATGCCCATCTTTGACCTATGAAGTCCTCTTATCTCGAGGAGTCCTGGTCTGATCCTGCGTGGGTGGGGTCCTTTTACTGCCCGATCGGTGACTCCCTGATCTAGAAGTTTTTTATCGGTGGCTCCTGGAAGGGGTTCTAGAGTTCTCCCTTTGCGTCGAGGCAGTTCCGGATCAGACCGCCTCATCTTCCCGACCAGGGGGGTTACTCCTACTTCTGTCCGGTCCCCGAGAATTGGCTCTGTCAGTGGTCCTCCGACCAGCATTATTATTTCTTGCTCCCTGGGTGGCTGCTTGTGCCGTGGCTTGAGCATTGGCTTGGGCCAATTGGGTAGCCGCTTCTAGAGCAAGTGCTGCTTCATGATGTCTCCGGTCGACTTCCTCCTGTCGTTGTCTGATCTCTTCGCTTCTAGCCTCCATATTGCGCATTTGCTGCTCTAACGCAGCTCTCTGCCTGGCCATCTCTTCAGCGAAAGACTTATGTCGAGCATTGAATTGCATCATCTCCTCTTGGAAAGCGCCTATTGCTTCCTGGAGTTGTTCAACTTCTGGAGTGGTCTCCTCGAGAGAGGCCCTGGGCTCAGTCTCTGGGTTCTGCGATCCAGGACCTTTTGATCTAGCAGGCTCTTTTGACGTGTCTAACTTTTTGGATGCCGCATTGGTATTCTTGGGCGCCATCTTGATATGATAGTCGTGTGTTTCTTCTCTTCAGGCTCTCAATGAAAGCACCAAAATGTTGACCACGATTTTGGCCAACGACAAGTAGACGTCAAAACTACAATAAACCTTCAAGAGAAAAATACGACACTGATAATTTTATAGTGGTTCAGCCCCAATTTATTGGTAATAGCCTAATCCACTTGGAGTTGTGATATATATATATCCTACACTTAAGATTAGATGAACTTGAGTCAACTGAGTTTCTTAAGTGTAAGTAGAAAAATACATAGTTTCTCTCTCTATACTCTCTCAGAAAATGCCCCAAGAATGCCCCAAGTAACAGTCCCAAAGTCTCCAAACTAGAGAGTTTTTCTCAGTCTAAAAAGATCAGATCCCCTAAAATGATGCCATGAGCCATTTATTTATAGGCTCATGGATCGTACAGCAGATATATCTCTTTGACTGGGTCCTTCGTTCTTCCAACAGACTTTAATTAATAAAGTATAAATGAATTTAAATTACAATAATATAGCTATTATTCCGGGATATCTGAGAGATTCCCGCGGCAGTTGAGAATGATTCGGGTTGAAGCTGTTACTGAGGCTTTACTGAAGTAGACGGTAACTTCTGAGATTCTGAACCGTGGACCGACCAAATCCATCCCCAAAGTGACTGGTTGGCCAAGACAACTCACCGGTCGGCATAAGCAAAAGCAATCCTCTAGCACACCTCTGGTCTAACATGACACATCTCTGGTCTAACATGACACATCTCTGGTCTAGCATGACACATTTCTGGTCTAGCAAAACACTTGACTGGTCTATCAAAACAAATGACTGGTCGGCCAAAACATTTTACTGGTCGGCCAGAACATTTTACTGGTCAGTCAAAAATCTTTACCGGTTGGACAAATCATTTCCAAACTAGATAAATAATTTTCATGACCAGTAATATCACAACTCCAAAGGGCCAACACATTTATCGACTATTAATGTGTCATTTACTGACCATGCATTGCCACTTGTCACTTCTGATTGCCACGTCATCGAACTGAAATTTTGGGGATAACACTCACGATAAACAAATCCTGCGAAAACACTTTGAGCCAAATCAGAAAGGGCATATGTATGATTCTCACTTGCACTTGCACCTTGGTGAACTGAGATCACGATGGACTGGTCCATTTGTAGTGAAGCAAGTATTTCCCAACAGTTCTGTTGAGGTCAAGGACCCAACCGATGGGAGAATTTTTTGAGTCAATGGCCAAGGACTGAATCATTACATTGAGAGTGTGAGTCATGTTGAAGAGGTCCTTCTTAAGGACCCAATTTATACACTCTGAAGTTCTGAATGGTTTGTTTGTTTTTTTTTATTATTATTATCTTTATTTTTTTCTGTCTTTCTTTTATTTTTGTATGTTTTTCGTTTTTGTATTTTGTTTGTTTTTGGGTATTGTTATCAGACTATTTACGCTCTCGCCTCATGGACATGGTCATCATCCAGGTGTTCTCTTTCCCTATCTTTTTCATTGATTATTCATTTTGACATTGAAGACACTATCTGATTTTTGGTTGGGGTGGTGAGCATTCATTAGCATTCGTTTGGAAAATCTTATTGTCGAGTTGAATTTTTAAGTCAATTTTTTTCAAAATTATCCAATCATTAGTACAACTTGTTGGTTTGAGTCAGTTTTTACTATGTTTAGCTATTAAGAAGTGATTTTCAGAGTTCTTTTGTGCACTTTCCAAACATGTGATAAATTGGTTGTTAACACAAATTGTTTAGAGAAATTTCAAGTTTAAAGTTTTTCATTTTTTGGTGAGTTGTGAGAGTTGAGAAAACAACTTTTTGAACTTTTATTGATCATTTGAGTTGGTAAAGTCACATCTTTGGAATTAAAAGCATGACATTTACTAGAGGGATGTTTTTCATATAAGAATGAGTCTTTGTAATAAATTTTAAATTTGTGTTCTATTTATTTTATTTTATTTGTAATTTTCTTTTTATTTTTGTGTTGTCTCTTGTCAAAAAAAATGAATAAATAAAAAAAAAAAAGGAAAAGAATGATGAAAAAAATGAAAAGAAAATGAAGAAAAAATGAAAAATAATAATAATAAAAAAAGAACAAGAGCAAGAGCAATACTTTCATTTATTATTTTTTTAGTTGTTGAAAGAAAAAAATATTATTATTTTTGTTTTGTGTAATTGTATAAAAAAATTAAATTATTATTATTAATAGTTTCATTTTCTTATTTATCATTTCTAGTTAGTTGTCATTTTGTTATTTGAGCTTTCTCCTGTAAATCTCAAGGGTTGTTTGTCATTTGAATTCCAATAAGTTGATATGTCCATCTTGTGATCAATACTTGTTCAAATTACTTGTCCTAAAAAGTGTATCTTTTCTCATTTGAGTGTAAACTATTACATTTCCAACTCCAAGAGTGTGATCCTTCCCATAAAAACACTTTCAATGCACGTGAGGAATTTGGAGTTGAGACCTTTATACTTTTGAGATTTTTCGATACTATTTGTGTTACAACTTATGATAAAAAGAATGTGGTTTGGTGCACACACACACAACTCTAGAATCGCAACTGAAGTAGCTTAGACAATAATTTCTTACTTCTTCCTGATACTTTGAAAATGCTTAGATGATTTTGCTTGGTTTGACTTGATTATTCAACTTGATAATTTTATTTATTTGCTTGAATTTCTAGGGACTAGCAATAAGCTGGTTGGGGGTTGTGATTAGTGGTGAAAAATGCATATTTAGTGATTTTAATGGTCAAAATAAATTAAGTTTAATTAATATTTTCATGGAATTAATATAATTTATTTTATAAATTAAAATATTTTATTATGATTTAGTTTATTGTTAATTTTCAGGAAATAAATTGCATTTGAACACTAGCAAAAAAAGAAGAGAAAGAATGAGTTAAAACTGAAAAAGAAATGAAGAAAATGATATTTTGTTGAAGAAATGAAGCTCAGGCCCATTTGGCCCAAGCAACAATTGCCACTACCCAGCCCTCCTCAGTGCCAGATGGCGCTATCGCGGTGCACCATGCGGCACCCAAGCCCAGCAGCCCCAGCCTGGCGACCCGCGCATGACCCAACGACCCGCCTGCTGACCTGCTTGCTGACCCGGTTCGGCCTTCTCTTCCCCCAGCCAGCGCCCACGTGGCGCCTCTCCATTGGTTGCGGATTGGGTCAAACTTCCAGGTGTAATAGTCATTCCAACCCAACCTTTTATGTACTTTGGGCCATGAACCTCCTATTTTGAGCTTCAAAGCTCTTTTTTTTTTTGTGTTTTAGAAAAAGGGAAAATTGATCATTCACCAAAATAGCTAGGTCAATATTAATAATAAGATTTAATTTTTCAAAATCATATTTTATTATTAACATTTCAGATTTATTGTGTAACCCCCATTTGTTGTTTAGTTTCTTTTTAGTCATTTTCTCCATTTATAAATAGGGACTCTTTCTTTCACATGGATATGTAATTTTGAGAGAAAAGAAACTATAGCAAAATTTCTACTCACTTTCTTCTCATATTTTCTTCTTAGGATTTTGTGATTATCACGAGCATAATGGTCTAATCTTCCTAGGAATGTTAGGGATGATTCCATATGCTAGTGATGCTATTTTGCTACTTTGATTTACTATGTTTTTAATATAATGTATTTGAGTTATTTATGTTCTTTCATCCTCATCTCTATTTTGTTATCTCTATTTACTTGTGCTAATAGTATATAGAATTAGTCATGTTCTTTCTATGTGCTTCTAATTAGTAAAAGTAATATTGATACATAATTTTATGTCTAATCTTCTATTGCATTATTGCTCTTGGGTATTTTGTCATTTTTAGATTTTTCATAAGATTAACATTGTGCTTTTAAAGTAAAGAACTTTATTACTCAGATGGACTTTTATTAGAAAAGAATATTGACTTCAATGTTAGATTTTCCAAGTAAATGTTGGGATGTGAACTATTTACTTGTATATTTTTATAAATCAAGTAACTAAGTAACCAAACAAGCATATGGATTATTCTTAAAACCTTTCTATTTCTCAAACTCTTGATTACACCTTACTTTTATTTCACTTATCTCATTTTATCATTTCATAAAAAAGACAATACCAAAATCTCAAATCTCTTTTCGTCTCCATTTTTATTTATTTTATGTTACTAACTTTTTGTGTTATTTTCTACTAATATTTTGGTTTTAGGTTACCTCCTTGTGGATCTACAACTACCGCTTAGTGGTAGTCACATTTTGGGCGTTAAACACTTAGTGATAGCAAATGATCTCTTAACTATCTTAATCATTATATCTTTCATCCATTATTGTTTGTTATTGCTTTTATTTCTCTTTACTTTATCGCATCATAAAATCCTCCATTCGTTAGTTTTTTATTGAATTAGATAATAAATTGATTTGATAGTCCTCATTGATTTGACTTTTGTTATCACTATATTAAAGTAATTGGTTTAGTTTTAAATAAATAATGGTTAAATTTTGTATGGCTTACAACATGCATCATTGAGTCATCCATTGTTGCTTCCATTATGTTTTCTTCAAAACAAAGAGTAATTTATAATTCTGGTTTAGTTTTAAATTAATAATGGTTAAATTTGGTATGGCTTACAACATGCATCATTGAGTCATCCATTGTTGCTTCCATTATGTTTTCTTCAAAACAAAAAGAGTAATTTATAGTTCTGGGTAGTGAGGGAATGAATGAAAGTAAAGGTTATAGTGGAAATGAGAAGAAGAAAAAAATACTATAAATTATATCATCGTCATTGAAGGTGGCTGGAGCTCATCGCTGGCAAACTTCTAACTGCTGAAAGAATCAACCTCTTCTCTCTTGAATTGAGAGGAAGAGATAGATGTGAGGGCGAAGAGAGGAGACTCAATGGGTTTGTGAAGGAACTCTCAGAGCTTTTGTTTTTATGTATTTTATTTAGAGAAATTATAGTAAATGACTCAAAACAATGCCATTAAGAAATTAATATCCTTATTTTAAAATTTTAAAGAAATGACCATTTTACATTGTTGATTACTTCAATTGCCATTTTTTATCATTTTTCTTTATTTATTTAGGAGCATGTGACTTTAATATAGTGGTATATGTATATTAGTTTTGTTTTATTAGTTTCTATTTTAAAGTTATATTGATTTTTTAAAGTGATATATTATTTTCCAACTAGTGTATATGTTTTTTGTGGTATGATACATCATTTTTTTTTATGATATTTAGTTTCTACCTTATTGTTTTATTATACATAATGGTAATATATAATTTTGTATCATGGTATATAATTTTAATGGTAGTATATAATTTTGTTAACATAGTGTATACATTTTTTAGTAATAATTTTGTAAGTTTTATTAGTATATTATTTTTCAACTCACCATATGTATTTTGTAGTATGGTATATCATTCAACAACCCATAAAAAATAAAAAAAAAATCAAAATAACTTTTGTTATACCCATTTTTGGAGTGTCACTACCCATCGGCCCAGATCATTTCTAAGGCCCAGTCACTTGTTATTTTGTTTAACTATTAGGTCAAGTCCAATAACTTAAGCCCACTCAAGTGTAATCATAACTCATCAATATAAATAAGAGGAATAGGGACCAAAAATGAGGAGGGAGAGAGAGGGGCGACATCTTTTTGCAGAGAGAGCTCTCCATCTTCAATGGAGCCAAATAGCTAAAAGTTAAATACAAATGTAACTCATGATTAGCAGGATGAATAATAGTGACTAAGTGGATGTATGCCATCTTTTTGGGACTGAACCACTATAAAATCCTCTCTATCCATTATTTATGGGCACTAGAAGCATCTCATATGCTTTATTTAGCTCTCACAAATCTTCTCAATATTATTATTTGGGTGTTAGACGAGTTAACATTTTGGTGCTTTCGTTGAGAGCTGAACACAAGGAAAGAGACATTGGAATCACTGAAATTTCCCCCAACGACTACCTTACTAGCTTTCCTAAGCCATCTCTGTTGGGCAATATCTCAGACGTATCACTATAGTAGCTAGCAAATCGACTTATCAGGTCCCTCGCGTTAGCGAATAGCCTCAATTACGCACATCTGAGGCTAGTCGGGTATGGGGACCCATCTCCAAAGACATGCTTAGATACTGGAACTTGCCAAATGCAAAAGATCACCCTCAAGAGCTACCGCATGTCTAGGATCGCTTGGGATTGACTAAAGGGAGAGGTTTCCCTTAAGCAATCGTCTTGCTTGGTTCCTTGAGGTCATCAGAACCTTGAGCATTCCTCTTGCTTGGTTCATTGAGGTCCTCGGAACCTGGAGCAATAGTCTTGCTTGGTTCCTAAAGGTCATCGAAACTTGGTGCAATAGCCTTGCTTAGTTCCTGGAGAACCCCGGAACCTGGAGCATTCTTCTTGCTCGGTTCCTAGAGGTCCTCGGAACCTGGAGCAATGGCCTTGCTTGGTTCCTAAAGAACCTCGAAACCTAGAGCATTCGTCTTGTTCAGTTCTTATAGGTCTTCAAAATTTGGAGCAATAGTCTTGCTTGGTTCCTAGAGGTCCTCGAAACCTTTGAGCATTCATCTTGCTCGGTTCCTAGACGTCCTCAGAACCTGGAGCAATATCCTTGCTTGGTTCCTGGAGAACTATAGAACCTGGAGCATTCATCTTGCTCGGTTCCTAGAGGTCCTTGAAACCTGGAGCAATGGTCTTGCTTGGTTCCTGGAGAACCTCAGGACCTGGAGCAATAGCCTTGCTTAGTCCTCGGAACCTTGAGCATTCCTCTTGCTTGGTGCCTTGAGGTCCTTGGAACCTGGAGCAATAGTCTTGCTTGGTACCTAGAGCATTCATCTTGCTTGGTTCCTAGAGGTCCTCGGAACCTGGAGCAATAGTCTTGCTTGGTTCCTAGAGGTCCTCAGAACCTTTGAGCATTCATCTTGCTCGATTCCTAGAGGTCCTCAGAACTTGGAGCAATGGCCTTGCTTGGTTCTTGGAGAACCTCAGAACCTGGAGCATTCATCTTGCTTGAAACCTGGAACGATAGCCTTGCTTGGTTCATGGAGAACCTCGAAACCTGGAGCATTCATCTTGTTTGGTTCCTGGAGGTCCTCAAAACTTGGAGCAATAGTCTTGCTTGGTTTATAGAGGTCCTCAGAACCTTTGAGGAGCATTCAATTTGCTTGGTTCCTTGAGGTCCTCAGAACCTGGAGCATTCATCTTGCTTGGTTCCTAGAGGTCCTCGAAACCTTGAGCATTCCTCTTGCTTGGTTCTTTGAGGTCCTCGGAACCTGGAGCATTCATCTTGCTCGGTTCCTATAGATCCTTGGAACCTAGAGCAATAGCCGTGCTTGGTTCCTGGAGAACTTCGGAACCTAGAGCATTCATCTTGCTCGATTCCTAGAGGTCCTCAGAACCTAGAGCAATGTCCTTGCTTGGTTCCTGGAGAACCTCGAAACCTAGAGCAATAGCCTTGCTTGGTCCTCAGTACCTAGGGCGTCTCGTCTATCTCAGATCTTAGAGCCACTCGCCTAGCTCAGGAATGAGACGTCTCGAACAATGCTCGCCCAAATAGCCCACGAGCAGCTCAGATCTTTTTATAGTCACTATTTGCCACGCTCAAGTCTAAGGCATTTCAAATGGCTTACAAGAAGACTCGTGAGGCTATGCGCACCAGAATCAATATTTAAAGACTAACGAAGTCAAGTAATGATATGTCCAAGGCTTGAAGATCTGGTCCTCGTGAAAAAGAGAGTTCACACGATAAGTTAGCCTTATGCAAGCATGAAGGCTAACTTGGGGGGCAATTATTATACCCATTTTTGGAGTGTCACTACCCATCGAGCCATATCATGCCTAAGGCCCAATCACTTGTTATTTTGTCTAATTATTGGGTTAAACCCAATAATTTAAGTCCACTCAAGTGTAACCCTAACTCCTTAATATAAATAGAGGAGTAAGAACCAAAAAGGAGAAGGGAAAGAGAGGGGTGGCAGCTTTTTGCAGAAAGATCTCTCCATCTTCAATGGAGTCAAATAGTTAAAAGCTAAATACAAATGTAGCTCATGGCTGGCAGGATGCATACTAGTGACTAAGTGGATGTAGGTCATCTTTTTAGGGCAGAACCACTATAAAAGTCTCTTTCTATCCATTATTTCTACGCACTAGAAGTATTCCATAGGCTTTATTTAGCTCTCACAAATTTTCTCGACTTTGGGTATTAAACGAGTTAACAAAAAAATGAGTCAACAACTTTAAAATAAAAATTACTTAAACAAAACTAATATACTTATACCATAATATTAAAATATTTATAATAAAATAGTGATTTGCTAAAGGGCATATTTGGTAATATGTATTATATAAAAAGGTGGTTAGACTATTTTACAACAAAACTAAAAACATGGACATTTATTTACTTTCACAAACTATTAATGGTCATTTTGTACCAAACCCCTTTTATTTATGTGTTAATTTGGTCTTTACAAGTTAATCAATGTCACATATCCCTTTTTTAAAAAATTAATAACTAAAAGATAAAGGTTATAACTTTTTGGACTCAATGTTTTGTCCCATTACATGTTTGGACCATGTGTTTGAAAAATTACTTTTTGGATCCTATGTTTTGTAAAATTGTTCAAGTAGACTCCTAAACCCTATATTTGTCAAAAAATTTGAACTAAAATCACAAATAATTCACCAAACTAACAATTTAGAATAAAATCACAATCATTCTACATAATAACTGTGTTGTCATATTCACTTTTTTCTTCATCAAAATTAAGTTTACGAGTCTATTTGAACCATTTTACAAATCACAAGATCCAAAAAAAAAATTTGTTAAAACACAATTTGAAACAGGTAATGAGACAAAACACATGGTCCAAAAAATTATAAACCCAAAAATAAAAGAGAATGTTATTTTACAAATTTCAATATCTGAGAAAGCCATTTCAACAAATTCCTCAACCCACAATATCGCAGTGCAGTGTTATTGGAAATGATTAATTCAAATTGCTTCTATAATACGGTCTATAAAAAATCTACTCAAATTGCATTGTATGCACCACGAACACCCTAATAAAAACATGTAACATACTTGCTATATCCCAGATAGTGGTGGGCAATAATGTATTTTATTGCTCAAGACACGATATTGTTGGATGATAAATGTAAAGGGAATTTTTCAAAAATATAGCTTTTATGCCATCACTGTGCAAAAGTATAAGGATTTTTAAAGAAAAAATAAATTATGAGAAACACAATTACAAGCTAACTAAATATGAAAGCTAAATTTAAAATCAAAACACTTCAGCCAAACAGGGGTACTATTATAAAATTATCATTCCACTCTTCTCTCTCTCTCAAACCTCAGCCACACAAACCCTTTCTCTCTCCAAACCTATCCACACAAACTCATTCTCTCTCCAAAACCCAACTGCTCCATCTCCTCCAGCTCCAGCCGGCGCAATCCCCTCCAGCTTCGGCAACCCCAACCGCGACCCCATCCAGCATCGATGACCCTCTGTTCGAGAGCCCCAACTGTTTGAGACCCCAACTTTGCTCGAGCCCCACCATCCGAACCCAGGTACGAATTCGCACCTCCTCCGCGACGTAACTCCAAGGCCATCTCCATAGCAACCCACACCTAGACGCGAACCACCCTCTCATCTCCATCTCCGTCATTGATCCCAAGATCCATCGCCACCCCTTTGCAACCCGACCCCAAACCCAGCACTCCAAGCCGAGAACCAAGAACCTGAAAGCTACACCCTAGCCTCGCCACACCCAAGCGAGTCCCAACCCCGACTGCCAGCCACTTTCAGATCTTAATTTTTTTTTTCAAATTTGAATATTTTTTCTATTTTCAAAGTGATGCAAGGAGGTAGTTGGAGTGGAGGGTCAGCAATGAGAGGCAAGCAGCAGTTAAGGTTCTTAATTAGGGGAGAGTTGAAGATGGGAGAGAGAGAGAAAGGGGGTGGATCTTTTTTTTTCTTTCTATCTTTAGGTCTGTGGTAACTGGTTACCTTCTCGTTCTTTGTGTGTATATTTTTTGGGGTAACTGGTTACCTTTACGTTCTGATGTGTGTGTATTTATGGGTTATTTATGGTAATTGGTTACCTTCATGTTCTAATGTGTATATATTTCTAGTTTCTTCATGGTAACTGGTTACCTATGTTACTAAAATCATAGTTACTTCTTCTTCCTTCAAATTTGATGTTTCTTTTCATATTTAATATGAGTAACCTGTCACCCATCTTATGGTATCTGGTCACCTCTTTTATGTCAGAAAGTTACTCCTCTAAAGGTAATTGGTTACCTTTCCTGGTACATGTTATTTAACCTAGTTCTAGGATTATTATTTTTTTTACATAACTGTCAAAGATCAATCAAGTAACGGATTACCTTAACCAGAATTTGAAAAAAAAAACGTACAGTCTAAAAAAAGAAAAAAAATGTTTATAGTATAATAAACACAGTTCATATTAAAAAAAAATTACAAAACCAAAAATAAATTTAATATAAAATTAGTTATATAAAAATAATATAAAAAAAACAGATAAACTAAAAAAAATAATAATCAAATTACAAACATACCCTTCCAAATTAATAAAATTTAATATAAACCAACTTTTATATAAAAATATGGGAAAATAAATCCATAAAAGTAAAAATTCTTTAAAAAAAAAGCTATAGATTAACTTTTTTTTTTTTTTTAAAAAAACCACATTTTTGCACGCTTAAAAATCTCATACAAAATATAATTTCCTCAAAAATGTTAAGAAGCTCAAATATGCAACATAACACGTCTTTAATAACTTTATTTGAGATATTTATATATTACAACCAAAATCCTCAAAATAAGAGATATTAAGGTCTTGTTTTTGGAACTTTGATTTTAGTAAAGCAAAATTTTAATGGAAAAAAAAATGTTTTCCACAAATTTGATAAGAGACTTTTTTTTTAATATTTTTTTTAGATATTTATAATTGTTGTAAATTTAAAAAAATTATACTACATTAAGTTTTTTCAATTTTAAAAAAGTATACTACATTTGAATTTTAATTTTTCTAGAAAAAAAAATTCTTAAATTATTAATTCAATCCAAACATGAGAAAATAAAATCTTTTTTTTCTTAAAATCCTTTGGATTTCATAAAAAAAATGAAATCCTTTAGATTTAATTTTTCTTTTGATAATTTTTCTAGAAAATGAAACCCTTTTGACTTCATTTTTTTCTCTCGAAACAATTCCCTAGTTGAATAAAGTTTGCTCTGAATTGTGATTAACATTTGCCCCTATAAATATAACAACGGTTATATTTGATGACACTTAAAAAAATTATTTAATTAATTAAAAATTTAACAATTAAACATAAAATAATGTTTGGTAATTCTATTTTTATTTATTACTTTTAAAAAATTTATTAAATTTTAAAAATATAATTGTTTTACTTTCAAAAAAAAATTAAAGGATTTCGACTTTTCATTTATTTATTTTTTTCTATTCTTCAAATCAACAACAATTTTATATTGTTAAATAAAATTAAAAGTTATACAAAGTATTTATTATTTTTTTATTTTAAAACAAAAAACAATAATAGTTATTAAACATATTTTTATTTTTTAAAATAAAAAAACAAAAATAAAAATAATATTTTCATTTTTGTGTTTAAAAAATTCAAAAACAAAATTTTTACCAAACACAACCAACCTTCCTGTAATTTCTATATAATAATCTTTGTGATTTTTACTTTTCTCACATACAAAATATAATCGAGCACCTAAGCTCGAACACGTAATTCACAAGTTTCTACCATCAAAAATAATTTTATAAGATTTTGAACAAGGCACCGAAATATAACCCTACTACTGTCAAGTCAACTTGATTAGAAGCACACTAACACTGAAATGCTAGTTAATATTGAATAAATCTGTAAGAGATTTGTTATGCCAAAACATTTTGCATTCGAATTTTTAACAGCACTACAGTCGATAAACGATTCTGTACCCAAACAAGCACATAGTTTACCTTGATCATTGCTCTTGGACAAAGAAATGATAAATTGGTACTCTTACTGCCATCAAAACCAGCAAAAACATTCAAATCACAAACTTTTTTAACCTTCTACTAGAAGCGACTCTTAACTCTTAGAAACACAGCCTTAGCGGTTCAATTACTACAACCTTCATTTGAGAAAAAATACTACCTGAAATAAAGATGCATGACGTGAAGGGAAGCCAGCAAAGGAAGATAAATCAACTATCTGACATTGTCACAAATCTACGAGCTCATAATATTAGAGATTGACAGGAGAGTTGATAATAAGGCCTACTCTATCAGGAGGTACACAGTATTGTAAAATGGCATCACAAGAGAGAGAGAGAGAGAGAGAGAGAGAGAGAAAATATATAAATTTCCTACTGAAAAGAAGTGAGATACCTGGTCATGTTAAACCTGAAAAAATTAAGGCTTGTTTTCTGAATCCTGTGGCAATGCTGTTCTTGATGTCTTTTGGGGTCTTCTGTACCACAAAATAGCAAACCATAGAGTCCTTAATAAACCCCCATTGGCAAAATGTGGGATAAATATGCGCCCCCAGTATGGGTAGTATGGGCCTGGCAATTTAAGCAAAGTGAAGAAAATAGCCATGCAAATTAGATGCCAAGGAACTTCTGCATCCTGCAATTAAGCCAGAAAACCAGACATAACAATCAATTAGAATATAGCCACCAATTAAGAATACTTTTTGATAAGACGAATTAAGAAAAGTATAGGTGTCTTTGCGTGATACTTCCAAATTAAGACAAGACTATTAAATATCAGATCACCCCATTTGGAATTCAAAGTGAACACTAAAAATGTCATAAGATTTGGTCGACAGACAAATCTGTTCTAGCCAACTGAATTTCGGAATAAACCAAACAGACTCTTACCTTGAGAAGTGGAGAAATTTCCAAAGCTGTCTGCCTCAAGACTCCAGCTAGAGTAATTCCGATGAATAATGGAAAAGGGACAAGTTTCAGCTTCCTTTCATGTGCACAGTAAGACATCTCACTAAGAGAGGACACTGCAAGTAAAGGTACAGATAAGTATTTAACAACTGCCAGGAAGAGGTCCAGGGTAAGCTGAATGAAGTTGTCAAATGCTCTGTTCCAAGGGAAGCTCTTCACTGGCTGAGGGGAAGCTTCCCACAATTTCCTTGCCTTTTCCATCAACTGGTCAAACTTTGTCTTCCCAGAATCATTTGATGACTGCCCTGCCGCCATGTTCATTGCACAAAAGACCTTTGACATGGGCACAGAATTTTGAAGCACTCCATATGATTTGAAACCAAAGCTGCAGCCCAACTCTTTATTACGTGGGAATGATCCCAGCTACAACCAAAAGAGAATTCAAGATTCAGCAAAACAAAATAAAAGTGATGAATTATTTCATAGTTCTGATTTTTAAACCCAACATTCACTCAACTAAAATCACAAAGACGTTTATATTCTTAAGAAAAGCATCATATAGAAGCAGTCATTAACGAAGTAACTGCTACTTGATTGGAAAATTGTCTAAATACATTACTAAATAAGGCTGTGTTTATTTAGTCGCAATGGGATTAAGAAAAAAATTGAAAGAAAAAGTATTTCAGCTATATTGAGCAGATCAATTTTAAATTTCTGTACACCTGATTAAGAAGTGAAACTTCCATATTCACTAATGAAGGTTCAGATTTTCAGGGAAACCAAACATTTCTCCAGCGAGGAATAGTTCGTTTTTTATTAAAAAAAAAAGTAAAATCAAGGTAGACCTTGCAATTGAAACCACTAATGAAAATGCCCAGATATATATATATATGCATATAATCAATAATTACATTTGAAATAGCCGGAAATTTAGACTGAGATTAAAAAATAAAAAAGATACAATTAATAGCTTTACCTGCAGAGAACGGTGAGGGGTTTTAAGAGCCATCTTTGAAGAGATCTGGAGATAAACAGAAGATAACAAGTGAGAGGAATAAAGAGACGACATTGTTGATGAAGCTTAAAAGCTTTCTTAGAAGAAACAGAAAGCAGTATGAGAGCTTTGATCCAAAACCTCCATGGAAGATAAGATACTGATACTCCGATTTCTGCGAGTTCAAAGGCAAAGGAGGGGGTTTAGGGGATTGAGACGATTCCCTATTGTCGCCTCATGGTAAGCTATGTGTGATTGTATAATTTCTTAATCAAATTATTTATAAACTAAAAATCTATTCTTTCTTATTCTATATAAAAAGTGTATACATAATATAATTTTTTTTTTTGTTTTAATGGTTCATTTTGTTATTTTTAACTAAATATTCTAAATATTTAATAAAATACTTTTAAAACTAAATAAAAAATAAATATTTATTTATTATATTAATATAAATTCAAATATTATTATTATAATAATATTTAATATAAAATTACATATATAATAATTATATTAATATAAATTTAAATTTAAATATTATAAATTATTAATACAAGAATAGATATTTAGTACTTATATTAATATATATTTAAATATTATAAAATATTATTATAATAATATATAATACATAATCTTAATTTTTATTAAAAAAAATTATCTTTTATGTTTAAGAAGGTTATTATATTATATATATTTAAAAAAATCATAATCAATGTTTTAGTTTTATTTTTTTATTTAATATGTTTATATTATTTTTATATATAATATTTTTTATTTATTTAAAATTTATATGACAATGATACAAATTTAATAAAATATTAATAAATTATACAAATAAAACTAAGCAAATGTGCATTGCACATTGCTTATATCTAATAAATAATAAATATATCAGCATACAATCAAAAGAAAATAAAGAATTTTTTAATAATCTAATTTACTATTATAAATAATTTGTTTTCTTACAATGGTAAATATTATTTTGGCCATTGTGTTGTACAAAAATTATCGATCGGACCATCAATTTTGTTAAATGATAATTTGGACTCTAAGTTTTGCAAAATGGAACAAAATAATATCTTGAGTTCGATTTTAGTAAATATAATATTTCACTTTCTACTCCTATGCCACATTCTCTGTTTCTCTGAACCATTCGTATCCATAAGGACCCAACAATTGATTTTATATTTGAAATTATTTTGACCAAAATTGGGCTTAATGTATTATTTTGTTTCATTTTGCAAAATCCAGGGTCTGAATTGTTAATTAACAAAACAGAGGATCTGATTGATAAGTTTTGCACAACATAGGGGCTGAAATAGTATTTACCATGTTTACAATATAAATAATTCATATTAAACTTTTAGAAAATTCTTGTGTGCAATCCCTAAAAAGAGATGTATTGGTACATCTCGTTCTATTTTGGCACATTGAAAAGTTATAACCTGTGAGGGCATTTTGTCCACGTAATTATTATTTTCCTTTTTTATGTGCATTACAAAAATATTATGGATTAAATGTACTATTGCAAATCAAGAAAGAACGTGGGAGTCACGTGACTAGTAAAGTGGCAAAAAGATGTTAATTTATTTGCAGGAAGGATGTCAAAACGAGTTTTTCACTAAATGACGATGCAAGAAATAGGACGCGCGGATAAACAAAGGCAGGGGCTTTGGCCTCTGTAAAGTGAAAAATGGTTTGATCAGTTTGGGAGAGGTCGGTTACAAAAGAGCCGTGATACCTAACTTGGCAGAGAGCCCTAACCCAAACTCCCTTGCTCTTGTGCCGCGACGCAGCCCACCAAGCGTCGCAGCGCCAAGGCGGTTCGAGGCACCCCTGCCTCAACTAAGTTCATGCGAGTCGTGGCACTCCAAGAACAGCGCCATGGCGCTACCTACGAACCCATAATTCTAGCAATTTCAGAGCTTCTGATTCCTCCCAAAACCATCCCAGGACACGGTTTTAACTAGAGTCGACCATATGACTGATCTCAGCAGTACAGAAACACAATAAATAACTCTTAAATAACTCACAAAACTCAACCAAAACTAAAAATTCAGAAAGGCTTTCAAATCACTCAAAACCAAAAACTTAAAACTCAACAAACCAAAATTACCTTTGCAGAACATGAATTCTCAGTTGTTCCCTAAGTTTAACAACTCTCAATCTTCTAAAAACAAGCTTCAATTCCCACAAAACTTGCTTCCAAGCTTTGAAATTCATGAGTTTTCCTTCAAAGCTTCAATGAGCACTCATACAAGGGAGAGAAAGAGAGGGAACGAGAGAGAGGAGAGAGAATGTGTTTTTGTTTTCTGAAGTTTATCAACTCCACCCCTTGACTAAGTACACATGGTCTAAAAAAAATACCCTTGGCCACTTAGTCTTTACCTTGAAGCCTCCAAGGGCGAAAATGACATTTGACACTCAACCCACATTACACTTATAATTCCCCATTAATTCCACCAAACACCAAATACCACTATTTTTTTTCTCAAAATACGACTCATACTCCAATGAGTCCTAGTAACTCACTGATTACCAAAATACCCATTGGTTCTTTTAGGATTAATGCTCTAAAAGCATGTAAAGACATTTTATTGGCTTTAAATAAAAGTACAATTTTATTATATTTGAATGTTATAATTATTGTTTAAATTAATTATATAATAATATCAAGAAAATTCCCTATTCATTCATGAGAATAAGATCTTGTATTGGTACGAGAGAAATAAGATCATATATAATGAATAAAATAGTCAGTAACATATTAAAGTAAGGAATCTTTAATGAATGGTTACTAGTACAGTTTGCTAAGCATACGAGATGCAAGTAATATAGATTCGGATTACCGATGTAGATAGACATCTTAGTAAAAGTGTTGTATATAATAGAGATAATATATGGCAGGACCGATGAGAATTAATTTTCTTTATAAAATTGTTGTTCGACGTAAGGATTTAATTCTTGTCATAATAGATGATCATTTGTTGACCAGTCTAAATCATGAGTATTCATGAACTCATGTTTATGTTTATTGGATCTTTTGATTCACTCGTTAAGGTCTCTTAGAATAATAATGCTAATGACTTTTGTTTTGGAGATTCAATATCATGGATGGTTGGGAACATGAATTGCAATATTCGAATTCATGCTTTCCTAACAGATTGAATATTGGTTCTCTTAAGGGTTGATTCTGGAACTGAATAGTTATTGAGCTCAAATATATAATTGGATTATAGATTAATTATTCGCTAGTGAATTAATGGTACTTAAGGATCAAGAGGTAATTAAAATGGTAAAATGACAATTTTGACCAGCTCTAATTAACGAACCAATAATGGAGGACATAACTACATATATTGATATATCAATGGACTACTAGAGAAAACTTTGTAAACATAATTCTATAAATACTTAGAGTGCAATTCCATATTTATAGTGGAGTAATCATGAAATTAATAAATAAGATTATTAGATTAAAGAGTTTAATTAATAATCTGGTTTATTGGAGCTTCATATTATAGGTCCATGGTCCCCCGATCACCTGTGTCCTACACTGTCAAGGGTAAGGATGTCAAAAGAAAGAATTGTTAAGAGAAATGACTAAATTGCAAAGGAATTAATTTTCTAGGGCAAGGAAATAATTATTTGATAATTATGGATAATTGATTAATTGTGAATTAATTATTTAACTATATAGTTTTATTTTGAAAAACTATCGGTTAAAATTAATATTAATCTTGTTTGGATTAATATAAAGAGAGATAATAATAAATATCTTATTTATAATATGATATTTATTTATTTAATTTTAAACTGATATTTTAAGATAAATTTAATTTTGAATTAATTGATATTTATGTTGGGATAAATATCTTGTCTTAAAAGTTTATTAAATAAAAAATGAGAAAATTAGGGCAACCCTAATGGGGCTGGGCGACACACACTATACAGTACAATGTGTGGCGCCTAGCATCAGGGATTTTTATCCCTGGATTTGAATTTTGAATTTCAAATAAATTTGTTTAATAAGTTATTTAATTATTCTTTTTAAATATGATTTAAATAGATAATTAAATAAAAATATCTAATCAGTTTTAATTTGAATTATATTTTAATTAAATAAAGATTATTTAATTAGATTAAATATCTTTATAAATTTGATATACGTGATATTCAGAAAGAAAGAATAATCAGAATTTCTCTCTAAAGCGATAGTTTTCTCTAAACCTGAAAACTATTCTAAACTTTCTCTCTGTAAAAAACTCTCTAGATCTCATGTGTTGAGTACATCTAGGGAGTCACATAAATCAACATTTTGTATCCTACATGCCCACACACGTCCTTGTGTGTTTGAGGATTGTTCTAGAAGATCAGATATCAAAACACTGGATAGGAAGATCGTTGATTTATACAACAACAAAAAAAACTCAAGGACACTTGATAGGCTACAAAAGGTAATCCCTGATCTATTTGTATGTAATTTAATATTTATATATGTATATGATCGAGGCTGATATTAATATTTATTAAAATGAGTTCATATATTCCGTTGTGTACCTTTGATTTGATCATTTAATACCAACAGGCTCACCCCGAGCCGGGTATTAGTCCTTATTGTGACTTTACAGCTACCTTGCTCAAAAGTATTCCTGCCGAGTATCTCAAATATACCCACTTAACCATGTGGGCTCAAACATATAACACATATAATTACAAATATACCCACAACTGGTTAAAATTTTAAAAATTCCATTTTTTAACAAAAACGGGCCTATAAGCACATTTAATACACTTAACACATGCATAATCAGTCATATTATAATATAACTCATGTAATTCACATAATTACATAATATTCAATAAAATCATGTATAACTCCAGTTATGCCCTCCCGACACCCTAATCAAGGCACTATACCTTATTAGGAGTTTTGGGACTTTACAACTATCCCCTCCTTATAGAAATTTCATCCTAAAAATTTATCTAAACAATTCAGGATACTGATCTCGTATATCTATCTCAAATTCTCAGGTCGCTTACTCAACCTTATTGTTCCTCCATAATATCTTAACTCGATGAATAGTCTTATTCCTCAAGACTTTATATTTTCTATTCAAAACTCGAATCAACCGTTCTTCGTAGAATAACTCTGCCTGTAGTTCCAGATCCTCTCCAGGATCTCAAAAGGTCTCACAAACTATTGACAGTAAGAACTTGTCAACGATATTAGGTTGAAAAACTCAAAGATATATCTAAGAAAATGATGAACTTAGAAGAACTTAGAGAAAACTTGAAGGATAAAAGCTTTGAACAACAATGGAGAGATGATACCTGTATATTACTCAATAGCCTTAGTACACAATCAATTTTCCAACCTCCTTCAATGATGAAGTGAGGTCCTAATTATAGGTGAGATTTAATGGCCCTTAGTACATTGTGGTCTCGAAGGGACAAAGAATTGCATATCCAAGCTGACGTAATCGTGGTGCAGATGGTAGTGGTGTTGGAGGAGTGGTGGTCAGCTTTAGTACATGTTAGGGGTCTATAAAAGTACTCCTGCCTTGGTACCATGTCGTGCCTCCACTACTTGTCGGGTACGAACCTCATAGTCGTGCTGGGGGAATCCTTACTATGTACCATTCTTGTACTGTCACTACTTGTCTAGCATGGACATTGTGTCTGTATCCTAACTCATCTTGGTTTGTAGGTGCATTATGTACCTGTACGAGCTCCTTGAGTCATACGTAGGTTCTCACCCTTGTTCCTACAAACTTCAAGTATTGAAATCCTTATATATTATCATGGATAACACGCTTCATCGTTCACACCATTTCTGACTTCATACTGAATCATTGTGGGATCTTCTCTAACCTTCCTTGAACGCATGTTCAAAAGGTCCTTGGCTTTACATCTTGTGAGACCCACAGGGGAGGATGTGCCTCGTTGGTGGCGCTTATCTCAGGGAGGGAGATAAGGCCTCTTCAACGAGGCTTGTGGCGTATATGGTGTATATGATGAGACATGGTGCCTTGTGTGCATACCAAGGGCGAGACGCGTAGGTGTGAAATGAAGGGCCCGCGAGGCTTTGTCTTTGTGAGGTGTGAGGCGGCATGGTGCCCATGCGCGAGAGAAGGGTCTTTGAGGCACAAAAGGAAGGGCTCACGGGGGCTTTGGCTTCACAAGGCATGAGGTGGCACGGTGCCCATGCGCCAGACAAAGGTCTTACGAGGCATGAAAGGAAGGGCCCACGGGGGTTGTGGCTTTGCGAGGCGCGAGGCAGCTTAGTACCCATGTGCGAGACAAGGGTCTCGTTGAGTGTGCGGTGCACCATGGTGCCCATGCGTGAGACGAGGGTCTCGCACAAAAGGAAGGGCCCCCGAGGGCTATGGCTTCACAAGGCGCGAGGCGGCATGGTGCCCATGCGCGAGATGAGGGTCTCGCAAGGTGAGGGTCTCACTGAGTGTGCGGTGTGGGAATGTCTGGGATCTTGCGACGATGCAACCAAGGTTGTGAGGAGCGAAGGTTTCACCATTTGACCCATGGTCTCCTGGGACTACCTCGGGAGTGTGTCACGTTTTTTGGCATCCACACAAACCTATGGCTCAATTTTCCCTTCCCCCAAATTACTTCACTTCTCTCAAAAGTGAAACTCGAAGGAAGGCGTAGTCCCCAACTTGGAACTCTATACCCTTACGCTTAAGACCAACGTAGCTCTTATATATACTCTAGAAGCAAGCATCCAAGCTCTAATTCTCAAAAACCCCATTGGTCATTTAAATCATTTCAGGACCCAGATATTTTCTTCCACTCATTTCATCTCAATAGAAGGGTGATCTACAATTCCTACCATACAACATTCCATATAGAGCCACTCCAATCATCAACTGTTAACTATTGTTGTAGGAAAAACTTATTCAAAGATAAATACTTATTCCAGGACCCTTCAATGTCCAATACACATGCCCCAAGCATGTTTATCATTTTTTGAATCATCCTCTCAGATTTGTCCATCTGTCGGAGGATGATAACTAGTACTAAACTTCTTACTGCGTTAGAGCGAACACTCGAGCTGGAGTCAAGTTGTTTGCCCTCTTTGGTTCTTCCTTCCTCAGTCTTGGGAAATCCTTCCTGAGGTGCCTAGCCACTCCACATAAGAAGCATGCCCTCGCTCGACATATTCCCAGATGTCCTCCTGCATCGAGCGCACTCATGGTAAATCTTCCAATTCTCGCTCTCGCCTTGACGGCTACTCTAAGCACTTCGGAACCCCTCCTTCGGTTCAAGGGTGCTAAATGTGTCTGTAACCTTTCTTTTATAATTGTTGGGGCCTTCGCCCCTGCCTGACTTAGTAAACGGGGGTACCACTATCTAAGCCTCATGCCCTACGATGCTTTCCCTCCGTATCTCATTTCACGTGCCCTCAACAGCAAGGGTCCTCCCTCCCACCTGAGCATACGCAGAGATCTCATGCACTAGGGTAATCTCAATGCCCTGAGCTATTCAAAAATTCAGTCCTCGAACAAATCGCTCCTTCTGAGTCACATATGTCGACACCGAGTCAAAAGCGAATTTGGTCAACCCATCAAATTTATGGACATACTATGTCACTGTCATGTTGCCCTGAACCAGATTCATGAATTTATTTGTCTTCACAGTTCGAATTGCGTCACTGTAATATCTCTCATTGAACAATTGCCTGAATTCGCTCTAGCCCATCGTAACAACATTCTGAGTCTGGGATACCACTCCCCACCAAGTCCGGGCATCGTCCAGTAACATATACGTGGCACATATCACTTTGTCGTTTCCTACCACTTCATATAATCGAGGATGGCACTAATCATGCCTATCCACTATTCATCCCTGAAAGGATCTAGGCCTCCCTCAAAAGTTGGAGTAGTTCTCATTTGTTCTCAACCTCAGGTTGAGCCAATACTGGTGCCACCCCTAGCAGTACTAATGAAGCAGTGTTCTCTGGCAGAACCTATTGCCTCAACCACAAGATCTCTTCTTCTTTCCTCTGCAATCTTGCTTGCATATCTGCAAACACCTGCTGCTAATTCAAGGGGCAAACGGAGGGTTCTGTCCTTGATTATCATTTTTAGTCTCGGTATAAACACCGCCTGGTCCAACTGATTGCCTTGGATACTTAACTTTTGAGTTTGCCTGCAGTCAATGACTTGACCTATCAGGCATGATAATCATATCCAGAAGCCACCCTACGAGCAAAACCAAACAACACTTCATCCACATATAATAACAATGTTAGAACACATGCCCACATTACTCATGCATCAATTAATAAGCTCCGCTCTTAACAATATAGATATCATGCTCTCTATTCTAGCATGTAGATAAGGCATATGTATGTCAACTAAACAATTAAACACATAACCACATCAACAATTACCAAACCCTGAGTCGAGCTTATCTTTAGCGGCGAGTGTACATGCCCAGCCAATATAACAACCCAAAATCACTAATAAGGCTTAAGGGCCTTGATTAATGTGTCAGGAGGGCATAACTTGATTATGTGTGATTTAAATGATTAAATGCATGATTATGTGATAAGCATGCTTATATGATTATATGGATATATGAGATGCATGGTTATGAGTATTAGTATGCATGTAGGCCCTGATTAGATTATAAGGGCATATTCGTAATTTTGGCCCGTTGAGGGCATAAATGTAATTATTTGTGATAAATTGTTGAGACCACATTATTATGTGGATATATCTGCAGCTTGTGACTCGAGGCGATCCTAGTGAGCGGTTTAGTGAAAAAGTCATGGTGGGGATTTATACTCGGCTCGGGGGAGCCTGGGGGTAATTCTGGGAATTTAGGAAATATATTGGAGACTATTTGACATTGAGGAAAATAATTGGTAATTAATTAGGTGACGGGGTTTAAGCGGTAATTATTACGGACACTCGAGGAATTAGCGGGAATTGGGAGCAAATGACCAAAATGCCCTTGGTATGTTTAAAGGCTTAGGTCTTAATGGGAGGGCAAAATGGTCATTTGATTTAAAAAGGGATTAGGGGTCATTCTGCCTTTATAGACTTAGTGGGATTTTTAGAAAGTAGTAGAAGCTGAAAGAAAAGAAAAGAAAAGAAGAAGGAAAGAAGAGAAAACAGAACACTTGAGCTTACCTCCTTCTCCTCCACTCGGTTGCCCATTCTTCACCATTTCTTGAGGATTTCTGAAGCTGTAACTCAGAGAAAGCTTAGGCTGGAGCTTGGGGCTAGGATCCTTGGTGAAGCTAGAGGATTCAGCAGGAATTAGCTACTCAATTGAGGTAAGGTTTAAAGGTTTTGATGAGTTTTCTGAGTTTTGTTAGAATTTATTTCTGAACTTGGGTTTTGGATGGAAGTTAAGGGAATTAAGCTTTAGGAACTGAGGAGTTAAAGGCTGGAAAGACTTAGACGACAATCTAGGGTCAAATTCCCCATCAAAGGTAAGGAATTCTGAGCTTGATCATCTGAGTTGCTGGGTTATTTCTGGTTTTTTCTGATGAGTTCTTGAGATTTAAGTTCAATTCTTATTTTGCTATGTTTGATGGTGCATGTGGCCAACTTTGATGTTGTTGGGCCATGTG
Organism: Humulus lupulus; assembly: GCF_963169125.1. NCBI lineage: Eukaryota > Viridiplantae > Streptophyta > Magnoliopsida > Rosales > Cannabaceae > Humulus > Humulus lupulus. The sequence continues at coordinate 133,830,263 of NC_084793.1, forward strand.
GGATGAGATGTAGTGGATGGTAGGCTTATTTTGAAGTGTGGTTGAGGTTTGGAGGGGTTTTAGGGAGGTTTGGCTCGAGGAAATTTGAAGGAAAATTAAGGGGATTTTCTGGTGCTGAGAGTAGCGCTATAGCACTAGCTTTAGGGCGCTACAGCGCTAGGCCTGGTTTTCCTGGGTGTTTTTTTCTCTGCTTGTAGCGCTTTAGCACCCACTTTGTGGCGCTATAGCGCTACCGTGTCTTCAAAAATGGATTTTTGGGTATTTTCTTAGGCTTTTTGCCTGGGGGCTCAAGGTTTGATTCCACCACCCCGTTTGGTGGAATTAGGGCTTCCCGAGGTTAGGTTACAGAATTGAAGTTTAGTGATGGTTCTAATTTATGGCTGTGACTAGGTGTATGCTAGGGCTCAGACGGGATCGTGCTTGAAGGTTGATTTCACTAATCAAAGCTATCGGAATCAAAGGTAAGAAACTGCACCTGGTTATGTGAATATGTCGGGACTAAGAGTTCCCTATATTTGTATGTGATGTCATGAGATGGTATTATGCCATGGGGACATGTGATAAATGGCCTAAGAGTGCCGAAATCAACATTTACGCACAGGGCGCAGCTCGGCCCCTGGTAGCTGAGGTTAAGTACATAACCACTGAGCTAGGCCTAAGAAAGTCGTTGTCAGTGGGATAATCAGAGGGTGCAGCCTAAGGGCGCCGACCGTGAATTTTGGCGTGATATGTTTAATGTTTTTTAAACTGATGGTTGTGGAAAGTATGTTATCCAAATGACTAATTATTGGCTTGTAGATTGATATCATTGTTTATATGAGAAATATGACATGTTTGTATTTGATTGATAATTCATGAAATATTTGACTGCTGTTTACCGATTATACTCTGTATTGTGGCTTTCTTGCTGGGCCTCGACTCACGGGTGCTTCGTGGTGCAGGTAAAGGCAAGAGCAAGGTGGATCAGTCCTGAGTTGGAGAGCTTTTAGGCTGAATGTACAAAGTCAGCTGATCGGCCGCCACGACTGAGGAGTGGTACAGGACAGGAGAAGCATAAATGTTTGTTTTGCCCTTAGAGTGGCCAGTACTTGTTTACAACCTGTAATTTTTGTAAACTGTCTTTTAAACTCTATTTCTTTTGGGATACCATGTACGAAATGTTTATCTAAATGAAATGTATCTTTTATGACCAAAATCTTTTAACCCTAGTTCAATTATGGTTTTAGTAACACGTTTCTAACTAAATGACTTGATGAGCAAGTCTTGCACCTTTATAAACACACAGTGTAATGGTCTTAGCTACCCAGGGCGTTACAGCCAATCTTCAAGAACCCTTAAACCTAGACTACTTTGATACCAAGTTGTAACGTCCTACCAAACCAAGATCGTTACACTGTATTTTAAATAGTGCTCAACTCGCTAATTGAGTCATTTGGACTTGAAAGCGTGTAATTGAAACTAACTCAATGATTATGTATTAAAATTTCAGTCAAACAGTAACCATTTTATTAAAAAGAATTTAGTTCGTACACGGGATCCCAAAAGAGTTTATAAACTGATATTTATACAACATAAGTACAAAAAGTTGGCTTAGGCGGCAAAATCAGGGTTAAATCCTAGTTCCAGCAAGTAATCTCGACCGTGGCAGTCGAGCAGTCCGCATATGTACACTCTGCCCCCGAAGCTCTTCAACTCATGGTTGGTCTAGTTTTTCCTTGCCCTTACCTGCACCACGTAGCACCCGTGGGCCAAAGCTCAACAAGAAAACATAAACAGATTCATAAATAGTTATTCAACAAACTACTGGTCATAAATAGCATGCTTAGCCGTTATAACCAGTACTTAGGCATGCATTCAATTCAATTAAGTGGCCATAGAGCCACACCGGTGCCCATCGCATTATTCCCTTTTGAAACAGCTATAGAGACGATCAAGCATGAACCCCGCCTTATGTTCCAAGTGGCTATAGAGTCGTGCAAGCGTATATTACGCTTTCAGGTTGGCCAAGCCATTATGGCTTACGTTCCACACGCTAATGTCATCCAAGACTTATGAGCAGGGTTTCTATATTGACTCATCCATTATGCCTTGCGTTTTGCACGCTAATGCTGTCCACTGATTATAAGCCAAGCTTCTATGTTGGCCCCACCATTGCGGCATGCGTTCCGCACGCTAACACCGTCCACGACTTATAAGTTGAGCTTCTATGTTGGCCCTGCCATTTCTACTTGTGTAATGCACGTTAATGTTGTTCATGACTTATATGTCGAGCTTTTATATTGGCCCTGCCATTTCAATCTGCATCATGCATGCTAATGTCGTTCACGGCTTATAAGCCGAGCTTCTATGTTGGCCCTGTCATTTCAGCTTGCTTCCTGCATGTGTAATGTCGTTCATGGATTATAAGCTGAGCTTTTGTGTTGGCTCTACCATTTCAGCTTGCATCCTGCAGGCTAATGCCATTCCTGGCTCATAAGCCAAGCTTCTGCGTTGGCCCTACCATTTCGGCCTGCGTTCAGCACACTATTGTCACCCTCTGCCTATAAGCCGAGCTTTTCAATCAGGTATAATAGGTAAGCATCTGTCATGCAATATAGATATAAACAGTGTACCCAATCATGCTTAATCAAACATATCAGACATGGTTATTACTATGTTCAATAACCAGGGCTTAAGCCCTAATCTCAGACCAGGTGTAGTTTTCTTACCACAAGTCTTGGGCGAAATAGAGTATAGAGACCCTGAGTGCAATCCTTTCCTCCCGAGCCTAGTGGTATACCCTAGTCACAACCATAACAAGGAACAACCATCAATAAACGAGCCAATTAAGGTTTCCAGACCAAGTCGTAACCTCCAGGACCTTGGATTCTACTAAATTGGGTAGTCGAACAATTCCTGAGCCCTTAGGTTTGGGTTCCCATAACCCAAAACATATTTTTTACTTTTCCCTATTTGAGTCGTGGCGCCCTCACAAAAGATTCGCGGTGCCTAACTTAGCAGAGAGCCTCAACCCAAAATCCCCTACTCTTGTGCTACGGCGCAACCCAACAAGCGTTGCGACACCAAGGCAGTTCGAGGCACCCCTGCCTCAACTGATTTCATGCAAGTTGCGACACTCCAAGAAAAGCTCAGCGACGCTACCCTACGAACCCAGAATTCCAGCGATTACAGAGCTCCCAAATTTTCCCAAAACTGTCCCAAGACACAGTTTCTGTAGCGTCCCAAATTTGCTAATAAGGCTTAGGACCTTGATTAGCGTGCCTGGAGGGCAATAATTTATTTATGGTATTAATATGTGAATTTGATAAGTATGTGATTAGAAATGCATGTTTAGGTGAATTAAATATGCATGTGGGCCCCATTTGGTTGTTAGGGGCATGTTTGTAGTTTTAGCCTGCTGAGGGCCATAAATGCAATATTTGTGTATATTGTGATCTTTACCAAGTGTGAGTGGTGATATATTTGTGATGCACGATCTGAGACAGTCTTGGGAGCGGTTTAGCTAGAAAGTCACAACGTGGTCAAATGCCCGGCTCGAGAGGAGCCTAAGGGTATTTTGGGGACGTAATGTGTGTTCGGGAATTATTGAGTAATGGGTAGTAACTGGTCAATGATTTAGTATGTCGGGATTAAATGGGGATTTATAGAACTCAGGGACTTAACGAGATTTGGTAAATGACTAAATTTCCCTTGGGTTGCTTAAGGGTTGAGGATGAGTTTAAGTGGCAGTTTGGTCATTTGGTAGGGGTATTACCTAACTTAGTTGATTTGAGAAACTACTGGAATTAAGTAAAGGGAACAAAACTCTCAGCTTCTCTTTTCTCAGTCAGTTCAACACTTCTCCCCTTGGTGCTTGGTTTTAAAAGATTTTAAACCTGAAATCTAAGGCTTGGAACTTGGGGGGAGAAGCTTGGGAAGTTGAAGATCAAGTGTAGCTTGAATTCATCCTTGAGGTAAGGAGCCTAACATTAAATTATCTAAGTTTCTACTGAGTTTTGGTTAGAATTATAAGTTTATGCATGTGAGCTTAATTGTGAATTACTCTTGGTTATTTGGGTGAGTTTTGGGATAGTTGGGTTTTGTTGTTGGGGACATAATAAAGTTGTTGTGCTGATTGAATTATGTTATTGGGATGATTTTGGGTTAAATGGGATAGGATTTGGCTGCTGAAAATGGAGGTTTTCTGGGTTCGAAGGGGGCGGGCCGCGACTCTGTTCTTGGTGTGCCGCAACCCTCTAGATCAAATGGGGGCCAAGGTGGGCTCTGCTGCATGAGCGAGCCACGGCGCCACTATAGCTGGGTCGCAGCACGTGTCTGAGGCTTGGGGAGGCTAAGCCTCTGGTTGAGGCGGGCCGCGACACAAAAGCATGGGGCCGCAACTCTTAGGGGGGTTTTTGGACCCCGAGAAGGCCTTTGGCTTGGGAACCCAAAAACTAAGGCTCGGGATGGATTTTATCAACCAGATTGATAGAATCCAAGGTCCCGGAGATTAGAATTGTAACCCAAAGTTATTTAATGAATTAGAGCTTGATGGATAGCTTTTTTCAATGCGTTGTGACTAGGTTTTCAGCAAGGCTCGGATTAGAGGTTTATTATTAAATAAATACAAGAGAATTATTTAGATTGTTAAATTATTGTTTGAATAAAGACATTTGTTTTCAGCAAGGCTCGGAGTGTGTCCTAAAAGCATGTAAAGACATTTGTTTTTCTGTGAATAAATAAATACAATGGTTTATTATTATTGTTATATTTAGATTGTTAAATTATTGTTTTAATAATTTTGTAAATATCAGAAAAAAAAATTCCATATTCATTATTGAGGATGTGATCTTGTATTAGTATGAGAGAATTAAGATCACATGAATGAATAAAAATAGTCAACAACAACAAATTAAAGTTATGGAATTTTTTAATTGGAGTTGTAAGTACGGTTTACTGAGTATCATAATGATACAAATAATCTAGATTCAGATTATTGATGTAGAAAGACATCTCGATAAAGGTTCTTTATATAATATGATTATATATGACATGGACCGATATAAATTAAAGTCTTTATCCAAAAACTATTTAACAATAAAGACTTGTAATTCATATCATAACTGATGATCATTTATAGATCAACCTAAATCCTGAGTGTTCATGTTTATTAAATATTTTGATTCATTCGTTAAGGTCTCTTCAAAGAATGAGGCTAATGACTTTTGTTTTGGAGATTTAATATCATGGATGGCTGGGAACATGTATCAACAATACGGAATCTAATCTTTCCTAACGGATCGTATATTAGTTCCCTTAAGGGTTAATTCTGGAATTGAATGATTTTGAGCTCAAATCTATAATTAGATTATAGATTAATTATTCACTAGTGAATTAATAATACTTAAGGAATAAGAAGTAAATTAGAAAGGTAAAATGGTAATTCTTCCATTCTAATTTATGAACTAATTAATTAGAGGGTTGGACTATTGTAAGATGGTTATATCAATGGATGACTTAAGAAAAGATTTATGTAAAAGTATATCTATAACATAAAGAGTGCAATTCTGAATTTATAGTGGAGTAATATCAGAATTAATAAATTAACTATTATAATTAAAGAGTTTAATTATTTAGTTTATTTATTGGAGCTTAATGTTAATGGTCCATGGTCCCCGAAATGACTCAAACAATCACTAATAAAGGTAAATACAAAAATGGGCAAAAAGGACTTATGTGATAAGTAAAATATTTTTCTATGTATCAAACATAATTATTATTTAATTATGTGTAATTAATTAATTAATTATTTGATTTAACAAAAACATACTTAGTTTTGAATTAATTTATTTTTGGGACTTTTGGTATTTAAATAATAATAAAAATTGGGAAAAATCACATGTCATCACTGGCATGTGGTACACGTGTAGCACAGTGCACAGTCACTGTGCTACACGCATAAGAGACTGTGATCAGTTTCTAAGTTCCATAATTTTAGTTATTTAAATATTAAATAAATAATGAGATATTGTAATTTGATTAAAATATTATTATTTAAACAAAAATCTGATAACTGATTAGTTGTTTTCAAATTGTTTAAAATAACTAAGATTTTATTTTAATATATTGGATATATTAAATATAAGATATCAGTTTTTCAGAACGTAACTTTTCAGGGATAGAAAAATATCTAGAAATCTTTCTCAGAGAAAGAGAACAGTGATACAAACAAAAGTCACTGTTCTTCACAAAACCTAGGTCCAAACTTTATCAGATCTCATGTGTTGAGAATATCTGATAAATATTTTTTTGTCTATTGTTTGTATAGCGAGCCCACACTCGTTCTTTGTGTGCTGAGAACATTTTGGAAGATCTTGGCGTGAGATCTCAAGGATTTAGCCATACAAAAAGATAGTAGCAAGGAAGGACCTGAGGTAATTTTTCTATTCATGTCTTTGATTCAATATATATATATGCATGTGAAGAAGTAGATCTAGAAATCTTATGGGATTAAACTAACAATTTGATTGTTGTTCCGTTGCGTATAATCTCTGATTTGATCAATAAAAACCAACAAATGGTACCAGAGCCATCTTCATACATATATATATATATTGAATCTGTGTGGGTTTACTTTTATGCATTTATTTATTTTGATGAATGAATGGATGACTTAATGTGATTGAATGCATGAGAATGTTGAATCGTTAATTGTATAGTGTTTTTGGGTCAGGATTTATTTATGATTAGATCATTGTGTAAACCATTAAAGGGCATAGGATTTATGTAATTTTATTTGGTTTTTGACACCATAAAATTGTAATTTTGATCACACAAAAGTTAGAACGGAGCCTGAGATTCAGAATTCAGCCACCGCTCCTCTAAGGCCGACCTCTAAGCCGCTGCCGGGACGTCGTATGGACGTCCGTACGGACGGTTCTGTACAACCCGGCCCCGGCAGCTCCGTTTAACGCCACGTGTCCCCGTCCTGTTGGTCTAGAATTTTTTTTATTTTCTGAATTTATTCTGTTATTTTTTTTTTAAATTTTAAATGTTAAATATTCTATTTATTAGAAATTTGATATTTAAATAATGTGATAATTTTGTTATCCTAACAAACATTTTTTTGAAAATCTAATTTCAAATTTTAAATTTTAAATATAACAGATTTTATTTAATTATTTCAGTTTATAATTTTAATTAAAAGTTGTTTTAATTAAAAAGAAAAATAAAAATAATGTTTATTTAAAAGTTTGTTTTAATTAATCAAAATAATTAGAAAATTGTTTTCTTATTATTATTCTAGACCAACAACGACACATGTTCTACCGACAGTAAAGTAAAGAAGCCCGATGGAGATCAAGGCGGTTTTATTTTATTTTTTTTAATTTTATAAAGTGGTTGTAAAATTAGAAATACCCAAAAGCACCCGGTTCAATATTTATTGTTTATTTATTTATTTAAATAATTATTTTCATGTGATTGATAACATATTCATGCATTGTATGACATACATAAAACCCACACAGTTATAATCATGCATCTCATTAGTAGAAACATGATTATTAGGATTGTCCTATGTGTTTATATGAATTGTTTTAGCAAAATCAATTGCATGTAAATTACTTAGTTTCATTTTGAAAACTTGGTAAAATATCACACCAAATTTTAAGTCTTTATGACTTAATTTCTTTAAACCAACTTTTTTTTTAAAAGTGTTTTTAGTAAAGTTTAGATGAACATGATTGGTAATTTAAAATTGGATGTGGACCTAGAAACTCGCTTTCTTTCCAATTTTAATTATGTTCATAAGGTTTAAAGATGTTATAATTAATTTGGAATTAATTAGGTTAAAAACACTTATTTCAAAATAGTGAGTGGGAGATGATTGATATCTCAAACATAACCCATGGTCTCCATTATTAATATAACACCTTGAGATATGAATAGCGCCTTGCAACGGCTTTGTTTTCGTCCCCCTAAGGAAGGTGTCTAGACATATGAATAGCAAGGTTGTATTTCTTACATAGATAGGAACTAATGATGTATTTTAGGCTTGACCGACCCTAAGTCGGCATGTCCTAAGTTAAGTCATGAACTCCGAAAATAATGGGTTACACTCACAAAGTTATGATTAAGCTCGTGTAGTGGATAATCATAACTTGACCAAACTAAGTGGTACTTTAATGTTTAAAAGAGAAAATAAAGAGTTATTTTTTAAACAATAAAGATAAGAATGTCTTATAAATTCTCTAAAATTAATTTGACCAACCCTAAGGCGGCACTTTAATTGTTAGAAAATTGTATCGTGGAAATTAATCTTTATTTTATGTGTTTTAATTGTGCTCATGCATCACGTTTAATTTCCGAAAACTTTGATATTTATTTTTTCTAAATATAATAATAATATTTGTATTTTTTATTTTATTTAGAATATGTCTATCTCTGGAAATCCCATCACTGCTTTGATTGCACAAGAAAAATTAATTGGTGATAACTTCATAAAATGAAAATCAAATATGAATCTGTTGTTGGTTAGCGAAAACCACAAGTTTGTCCTAAATGAGGAATGTCCTAAAGAACCCGGCGTCAATGCCCCGAAACATGTTCGGGAGAAATTTGATGCATGGATTCAATCCAATAACAAAGCTAAGTGCTATATGCTTGTGAGCATGAGTGATGTCTTATGAACAAAGCATGAATCCATGGAAACTGCTTTTGAGATACTAGAATCTCTTAAGGAAATGTTTGGGTGCCCATCTAATCAAAGTCGTCATGAGGCTACTAGAACCTACATGAATGCTAAGATGAAGAAAGGTCAATCTGTGTGTGATCATGTTTTGAACATGATCAGTGTACTTCATGAAGCTGAGACGCATGGAGCAGTCATGGATGAAAAGACACAAGTAAGCATTATACTTGAGTCTTTAACTTCTGCTTTTTCTACATTCACAACAAATTATGTCATGAAAAAATTGGATTTTAACATGACACAATTGCTTAATGAATTACAAACTTTTGAGTCTTTGAATAAGACCATCTCAAGTCAGGCTGAAGCAAAACCATCTTCTTCTAAGAAGAAAAGAAAAGGCAATAACAATGACAGCAAACCTAAAAAGGACAATCCGAAAAAGGCAAAGAAGTCATCCAAGGCACCTGAGAACAAAAAGAACAATGACCCCAAGCAAAAGGCACCCAAAGGAAAGTGTTTCCATTGTAATGTCGATGGTCATTGGAAGAGAAACTGTCCAAAGTATCTCGCTGAGCTAAAAGAGAAAAAGAAAGGTAAATCAGATTTACTTGTACTCGACGCTTGTATGGTGGAACAAGATAAATTATCATGGATAGTTGATTCTGGTTCCACTAACCATGTTTGTTCTTGTTTGCAGATGCTTGAGTCCGCAAAGCAGTTGGAGCAAGAAGAGATGACTATGAGAGTGGGAAGTGGATCGCTTGTTTCAGCTAAAGCATGTGGAACAGTCCGTTTGAATTTTAAGAACAGTTTTCTGTTAGGAAAATATAAATTGCCTCAATGGAAATTGATAATAATATATTACAACTCTATGCAAAATATTACAATAGACAAGGATTGATTAAATAAAGTGTTACAACTCTATAACTGAAAAATACAAATAAAAGGAGAAGTAGATGTATGATGATAGAAATAGAAAGTACAACTCTATCACAAAAGATACAAGTAAACTAGAAGTGTTTGAACAAAGGAAATAAAAGGATTACAACCTTTAAACAAAAGTACAAGTAAATAGAATAAGAAAAAAAGAAGAAAGAGTAATAGAAGAAAATAAGAACAAGAACCAAAACAATAAACTCTCACTCACACAACCAAAGTGAAGAGTGTTGGGGATCACCAACTTGAACAAGGTTTGAAACCTTTGTCCAAAAGCTTATTTCCCCCTAACTCAAGCACTAAGGGATCTCTCACAGATTTTGGAAATGCTTTCTGGAATAATCAAGCCTCAAGGTGTTTCTAGCCAAGTGCTCTAGTGAATAGAAAAATGGTGTGTCTTACAAGTGAGCATTAGGCTCCTATTTATAGAGTTTTGAGACACCCTTTGAATTTCAAATTCCACCAACCCCCATGGCTGTTACCAATGATTAATTGGATGTTTTATGGAATTAAAATAGAGAATTGGGAGTTACTTGGCTTTTGGAAACGTTCAAAATTGGATAAAAACCAAAGTTGGAAGAGGCTGTCAGGCACTAGGGCCACGACGCATGTTACCAGGCGTCGCGGCCCTCAGTCAGTTCCAGCAACTATTTTTTCAGTTTTTTTTCAAAACGTTCCAATTTATTCCCACTTGATTTTGTAACTTCCATACACAATATGGGAGTTAAAATCACATCTCTATCAGCCATTTCTCATATGGCTTTAAGAAATTCATCTCAATATTGTGTAACAACAAATCTACACAATAATGGGTGATATTTAGGAGTTACAAATTTGTGATGAATTTGTAACACCAAATATGTTACATGTTTGGATATTTCACATATATCCAAATAATGTAACTCTCTATTATATATTACAATATGTGACACTCTATGTCACATTTATTTAATCTAAAATATTATATTATAAAATAATATAACATTTTCTAGTTTTGAATAATGTGCTATTTATTCCTGAAATTACTAGAAACATTATTTCTTTATCTTTGTTACATGAACAAAAATTTGGCATTTCTTTTAATAATAATATGATTTTTATTTCAAGGAATGGGAACCATATTTGTCATGCAAAACAAAAGGACGGACTGTACATGCTTAATCCAATAGAAAAATTGCTCAATAATTCTGAATTTTTTAAAGTAGTCGTTCCACAAAGTAACAAAAGACAAAAGGTTTCTAAAGAAAATGACACGTATCTATGGCACTTAAGATTAGGCCATAATAGTCTAGATAGGATAAACCGGTTAACTAAAGATGGACCTCTAAGGGAACTAACAGTTGGAACCCTACCGGTTTGTGAATCCTGTTTAGAAGGAAAATTAACTAAACGACATTTCACTTCGAAGGGAACTAGAGCCAAAGAACCACTAGAGCTAATACATAGTGATGTATGTGGTCTAATTAACATTCAAGCTCGAGGTGGTTATGAATATTTGTCACATTTACTGACGACTATTCTAGATACGGTCATGCTTACATAATGCTTAAGAAGTCAGAAACTTTTGATAGGTTTAAAGACTTCAAAGCTTTAGCTGAGAAGCAATTAGGTAAATATTTCAAAACACTCCGATCTAATCGTGGTGTTGAATATTTGGATTCTGAATTCAAAGATTTCTTGCTGGAGCATGGAATTCTATCCCAACTCACAGCACCTGGAACACCACAACAAAACAGAGTTATAAAGAGAAGAAACTGGACCCTGTTGGACATGGTCAGGTCTATGTTAAGCTACTCTTCACTTCCCTTATCGTTTTGGGGATATGAAATTCAAACGGCTAACTACATTTTGAATGTAGTTTCGTCCAAAGCTGTGACAAAGACACCTCTGGAACTATGGAATGGAAGTAAACCTAGTTTACGACATTTCCGTATTTGGGGTTTTCCTGCTCATGTGCTAAGACCTAAATCTGGAAAACTGGATTCTAGGTCTGAAGTGTGTATATTTGTGGGCTATGCTCTAGAAACAAGAGGTGGATATTTCTATAGCCCAAGTGATCAAAAGGTATTTGTTTCGACAAATGCAACCTTTTTAGAACACGACTATATGAATGATTTTAAACCTCGGAGCAAAGTAGTTTTAGAGGAACTAATGACAGATAAAATTTCATCTCCATTTTCTTCATCAGTTAATGATAAAACAACCGAAGAAACCACAATTCCTGAAAAGGAAAAACTAGTGCAACGTCGTAGTGGGAGGATTGTGAGACAACCTATTCGCTATGAACATGAGGCACACGTTCTTGTATAAGATACTGAAAAGGACGATCCATTGACTTTTAAAGAAGCAATGGAAGACCCTGATGTTGATAAGTGGCAAGATGCCATGAATCAAGAAATGGAATCAATGTATTCCAATTCAGTCTGGAAACTTGTAGATCTGCCTGACAATGTTAATGCCATTAGATGCAAATGGATCTACAAGAAGAAAAGGGGTGAAGATGGAAAGGTAGAGACCTATAAAGCAAGACTTGTGGCCAAAGGCTACACACAGATTAAGGGTGTGGACTATGAAGAAACATTTTCTCCTGTGGCCATGCTTAAATCCATTTCGCATACTTTTATCCATAGCTGCCATCTATGATTATGAGATATGGCAAATGGACGTCAAGACAGCCTTTATGAATGGCCACCTTGATGAAGCCATTTATATGGAACAACCAGAAGGGTTTATAAAGAAGGATCAAGATCAAAAGTTATGCAAGTTATTGAAATCCATATATGGATTGAAACAAGCATCAAGATCTTGGAACTTAACATTTGATGAAACTATTAAAACATATGGTTTTGAACAAAATGTTGATGAAGCATGTGTTTATATATACATCAAAGGAAAGATTGTGGTTTTCTTAGTTCTTTATGTTGATGATATCCTACTCATTGGGAATGATGTAGAGACATTATCAAATGTAAAGAAATGGTTGGCTGACAAATTCCAAATGAAAGATTTGGGAGAAGCGAGCTATGTTCTAGGCATTAAAATTCTAAGAGATAGAAAGAACAAGCTCCTAGCACTTTCACAAGTAAATTATATTGATAAAGTGCTTGAAATATTCTCTATGGAGAATTCCAAAAAGGGTCAATTGCTGACCAGACATGGAATTACTCTTTGCAAAGATTAGTGTCCAAAGACACCACAAGAGCAAGAGGACATGAGAAAGTATCCCTATGCATCAGCTATAGGGAGCCTAATGTATGCAATGTTATGTACTAGACCTGACATATGTTATGCAGTAGGGATTGTCAGTCGTTATCAATCAAATCCAGGTTTGGAACACTGGATTGCGGTGAAACATATTCTCAAGTATCTCAGGAAAATGAGAGACTATATGCTAGTATATTCGGGTAGTGACCTCGAACCTACTGGATACACTGACTCAGATTTTCAATCTAACAAGGATAGTAGAAAGTCTACTTCTGGGTCAGTATTCATTCTTGGTGGTGGAGCAGTTGTCTGGAGAAGCATTAAGCAATCCAGTATAGCTGATTCAACCATGGAAGCTTAATACATAGCAGCTTGTTAAGCAGCTAAGGAAGTAGTTTGGCTGAAAAAGTTCTACACAGATTTGGAAGTAGTTCCAGAAGTGGAGAAACCACTTGTTCTTTACGGTGACAACAGTGGAGCAGTGGCCAATTCTAAAGAACCAAGAAGCCACAAGAGGGGAAAGCATATAGAGCGCAAATACCACTTAGTCAGAGAAATCGTACATAGAGGAGATGTGTCTATTCTGAAAATCGCATCAGAACACAACCTGGCGGACCCGTTCACGAAGACACTTCCAACAAAGCAATTCAACGGTCATGTACGTAATATGTGATTGAGAGAAATGCCTCACTTGCTTTAAGTACAAGTGGGAGATTGTTAGGAGTGTGTCCTAAAAGCATGTAAAGACATTTGTTTTTCTGTGAATAAATAAATACAATGGTTTATTATTATTGTTATATTTAGATTGTTAAATTATTGTTTTAATAATTTTGTAAATATCAGAAAAAAATTCCATATTCATTATTGAGGATGTGATCTTGTATTAGTACGAGAGAATTAAGATCACATGAATGAATAAAAATAGTCAACAACAACAAGTTAAAGTTATGGAATTCTTTAATTGGAGTTGTAAGTACGGTTTACTGAGTATCATAATGATACAATTAATCTAGATTCGAATTATTGATGTAGAAAGACATCTTGGTAAAAGTACTTTATATAATATGATTATATATGACATGGACCGATATGAATTAAAGTCTTTATCCAAAAACTATTTAACAATAAAGACTTGTAATTCATATCATAACTGATGATCATTTATAGATCAACCTAAATCCTGAGTGTTCATGTTTATTAAATCTTTTGATTCATTCGTTAAGGTCTCTTCAAAGAATGAGGCTAATGACTTTAGTTTTGGAGATTTAATATCATGGATGGCTGGGAACATGTATCAACAATACGGAATCTAATCTTTCCTAACAAATCGTATATTAGTTCCCTTAAGGGTTAATTATGGAACTGAATGATTTTGAGCTCAAATCTATAATTAGATTATAGATTAATTATTCACTAGTGAATTAATGGTACTTAAGGAATAAGAAGTAAATTAAAAAGGTAAAATGGTAATTCTTCCATTCTAATTTATGAACTAATTAATTAGAGGGTTAAACTATTGTAAGATGGTTATATCAATGGACGACTTAAGAAAAGATTTCTGTAAAAGTATATCTATAACATAAAGAGTGCAATTCTGAATTTATAGTGGAGTAATATCAGAATTAATAAATTAACTATTATAATTAAAGAGTTTAATTATTTAGTTTATTTATTGGAGCTTAATGTTAATGGTCCATGGTCCCCGAAATGGCTCAAACAATCACTGACAAAGGTAAATACAAAAATGGGCAAAAAGGACTTATGTGATAAGTAAACTATTTTTCTATGTATCAAACATAATTATTGTTTAATTATGTGTAATTAATTAATTAATTATTTGATTTAACAAAAATATAATTAATTTTGAATTAATTTATTTTTGGGATTTTTGGTATTTAAATAATAATAAAAATTGGGAAAAATCACATGCTATCACTGGCATGTGGTACACGTGTAGCACAGTGCACAGTCATTGTGCTACACGCATAAGAGACTGTGATCATTTTCTAGGTTCCACAATTTTAGTTATTTAAATATTAAATCAATAATGAGATATTGTAATTTGATTAAAATATTATTATTTAAACAAAAATCTGATAACTGATTAGTTATTTTCAAATTGTTTAAAATAACTAAGATTTTATTTTAATATATTGGATATATTAAATATAGGATATCAGTTTTTCAGAACGTAACTTTTCAGGGACAGAAAAATATCTAGAAATCTCTCTCGGAGAAAGAGAACAGTGATACAAACAAAAGTCACTGTTCTTCACAAAACCTAGGTCCAAACTTTATCAGATCTCATGTGTTGAGAACATCTGATAAATAGTTTTTTGTCTATTGTTTGTATAGCGAGCCCACACTCGTTCTTTGTGTGTTGAGAACATTTTGGAAGATCTTGGTGTGAGATCTCAAGGATTTAGCCATACAAAAAGATAGTAGCAAGGAAGGACCTGAGGTAATTTTTCTATTCATGTCTTTGATTCAATATAAATATGCATGTGAAGAAGTAGATCTAGAAATCTTATGGGATTAAACTAACAATTTGATTGTTGTTCCGCTGCGTATAATCTCTGATTTGATCAATAAAAACCAACAAATGGTACCAGAGCCATCTTCACACACACATATATATATTGAATCTGTGTGGGTTTACTTTTATGCATTTATTTATTTTGATGAATGAATGGATGGCTTAATGTGATTGAATGCATGGGAATGTTGAATCGTTAATTGTACGGTGTTTTTGGGTTATGATTTGTTTATGATTATATCATTGTGTAAACCATTAAAGGGCATAGGATTTATGTAATTTTATTTGGTTTTTGACACCATAAAATTGTAATTTTGATCACACAAAAGTTAGAACGGAGCCCCGGATTCAGAATTCAGCCACTGCTCCTCTAAGGCCGACCTCTGAGCCGTTGCCGGGACGTCGTATGGACGTCCGTACGGACGGTTCTGTACAACCCGGCCCCGGCAGCTCCGTTTAACGCCACGTGTCCCCGTCCTGTTGGTCTAGAATTTTTTTTATTTTCTGAATTTATTCTGTTATTTTTTTTTTAAATTTTAAATGTTAAATATTCTATTTATTAGAAATTTGATATTTAAATAATGTGATAATTTTGTTATCCTAACAAACATTTTTTTGAAAATCTAATTTCAAATTTTAAATTTTAAATATAACAGATTTTATTTAATTATTTCAGTTTCTAATTTTAAATAAAAGTTGTTTTATTTAAAAAGAAAATTAAAAATAATGATTATTTAAAAGTTTGTTTTAATTAATCAAAATAATTAGAAAATTATTTTCTTATTATTATTCTGGACCAACAAAGACACATATCCTACCGACAATAAAGTAAAAAAGCCCGATGGAGATCAAGGCGGTTTTATTTTATTTTTTTAATTTTATAAAGTGGTTGTAAAATTAGAAATACACAAAAGCACCCGGTTCAACATTTATTGTTTATTTATTTAAATAATCATTTTCATGTGATTGATAACATATTCATGCATTGTATGACATACATAAAACCCACACAGTTATAATCATGCTTCTCATTAGTAGAAACATGATTATTAGGATTGTCCTATGTGTTTATATGAATTGTTTTTGCGAAATCAATTGCATGTAAATTACTTAGTTTCATTTTGAAAACTTGGTAAAATATCACACCAAATTTTAAGTCTTTATGACTTAATTTCTTTATACCAACTTTTTTTTTTAAAAGTGTTTTTAGTAAAGTTTAGATGAACATGATTGGTAATTTAAAATTGGATATGGACCTAGAAACTCGCTTTCTTTCCAATTTTAATTATGTTCATAAGGTTTAACGATGTTATAATTAATTTGGAATTAATTAGGTTAAAAACACTTATTTCAAAATAGTGAGTGGGAGAGGGTTGATATCTCAAACATAACTGAGTTTCTCGCCATGGGGTGCTCTAGTGTTGTTCGTCAAGAAGAATGATGGATATTTAAGGATGTGTATTGATTACAGGGAGCTGAACAAGTTGGCCATTAAGAACTAGTACCCACTACCTAGGATCGACGACTTGTTTGATCAGTTACAGGGGAAGACAGTGTTCTATAAGATTGACCTTCGGTCAGGTTACCACCAATTAAGGATTAAAGAGAAGGACATATCAAAGACCTCTTTCCGCACGAGATATGGACACTATGAATTCCTGGTTATGTCCTTTGGATTAACCAACACCCCAGCAGCCTTTATGGATTTGATGAATATGGTCTTCAAGGACTAATTGGATAAGTTTGTGATTGTGTTTATTGATGACATACATGTGTATTCACAGTCAGAGACAGAGTACGAGCAACATTTGTGCCTGGTATTACAACGGTTGAGAGAGCATAGGTTAAATGCTAAGTTCAGTAAGTGCGAGTTTTGGTTACCGCAAGTCACGTTTCTGGGCCATATTGTCAATAAGGAGGGGATTTTGGTTTACCCAAGAAAGATTGAGGCAGTGAAAGATTGGCCTAGACCGAGCCGTGTACCAGAAGTTAGGAGCTTTCTGGGATTGGCAGGGTATTATCAGCGGTTCATTGAGGGGTTCTCCAGGATAGCCACACCGTTGACTGAATTGACGCGAAAGAAGAGTAAGTATGTGTGGACAGACAGGTGTGAGAACAACTTCAAGGAATTGAATCGATGACTAATCACTGCTCCAGTATTGGGTCTGCCATCAGACAATGAGAAGTTTGTGGTTTATTGTGATGCTTCCAGACAGGGTTTGGGGTGTGTACTGATGCAAGCCGGAAAAGTAATAGCCTACGCATCGAGACAGCTGAAGGAGTATGAACAGAGATATCCCATGCATGATCTGGAGTTGGAAACGGTGGTACTTGCACTTAAGGTTTGGAGACATTATCTATATGGTGAGAAGTGCAAAATATATACCAACCATAAGAGTTTGAAGTACTTCTTTACCCAGAAGGATCTGAATATGCGCCAGAGACGTTGGCTGGAGTTGGTAAAGGATTACGATTGTGATATCCTATACCATCCTGGAAAGGCTAATGTAGTGGCCGATGCATTGAGTTAGAAGGGCCCAGGACAATTTATCAATTCGAGGCAGATATCTGGTAAGTTAGTTGAGGAGATGACTAGAGCGGGTATAGAGTTGGTGGTTGGTCGGTTAGACAACATCACTCTTCAGTCTACACTCCTTGCGAGGATCAAGGAAGCGCAGGGGGAGGATCCATAGTTGAGAGGGCACAGAGAGAGTGTCTTAGTCGGAGCGGCTAGGGACTTCTCTATTTCGGGTATGGGACTACTGAAGTACAAGGATCGGATCTGTGTTCCGATGGATTCTAATATCCGGCGAGAGATCTTGGATGAATCACATACCACTCCCTATTCTTTACATCTAGGTAAAACGAAGATGTACCAAGATTTGAGAACCTTGTATTGGTGGTCGGGAATGAAGAGGGACGTGGTGGACTATGTGGCCAAGTGCTCAACTTGTCAGCAGGTAAAGGCTGAACATCAGAGGCCAGCAGGATTATTGCAGCCTCTAGGGATTCCAGAGTGGAAGTGGGAGGATATCACCATGGACTTCGTGGTAGGTTTGTCGAAGACCTTGGGACAACATGATTCAGTGTGGGTGATTGTGGATAGGTATACCAAGTCCGCCCACTTTTTTCCTGTTAGGACGACTTATGCTGTGGAGCAGTATGCTGAACTGTATGTGAAGGAAATTGTTCGACTTCATGGGGCTCCGAGGTTGATAGTATCCGACAGAGACCCCACCTTCACCTCCAAGTTTTGGGAGAGCCTGCAGAAGGCTATGGGCACGTAGTTGCAGTTTAGTACCGCTTCTCATCCTCAGACGGATGGACAGTTTGAAAGGATGATTCAGGTACTGGAGGACATGTTTCGAGCCTATGTACTGGATTTTGGCAGATCTTGGAGTAATTATCTCCCTTTGATTGAGTTTTCGTACAACAACAGTTATCAAGCGACTATCGGAGTGGCTCCATATGAGATGTTATATGGGAGGAAGTGCAGGTCACCTATCCGTTGGGATGAGATGGGTGAGAGGAAATACTTGGGTCCTGAGAAGGTTCAGAGGACCAATGAGGTGATTGAAAAGATTAGAGCTCGAATGCTCACCTCCCAGAGTCGCCAGAAGAGTTACTCGGACTTGAAACGCAGGAGCGTAGAGTTTCAAGTCGGTGATCATGTGTTTCTTAGGGTTTCTCCCTTGAGAGGAGTGAAACAATTCGGTGTTTGGGGCAAGCTGAGCTCTAGGTTTGTTGGCCCCTTTGAGATTCTGGAATGGGTTGAAGAGGTAGCTTACAGATTGGTGATGCCTCCAGCTCTATCAAGGGTTCATGATGTATTTCACGTGTCCATGCTTCAAAAGTACATATCAGATTCTACGCATGTACTGAGTTATGAGAACTTGGAGCTAGACTAGGATTTGTCATATGAGGATAAGCCGGTTCAAATTCTTGACCGAAAGGATAAAGTCTTGTGGAGCAAGACCATCGCCTTGGTGAAAGTGCTGTGGAGGAACAGCAAGGTTGAGGAGGCGGTGTGGGAACTTGAGTCAGATTTGCGGGAGCGGTATCCCGAGTTATTCAGGTAATTTCGAGGACGAAATTTCTGTAAGGAGGGGATAGTTGTAGCGTCCCAAATTTGCTAATAAGGCTTAGGGCCTTGATTAGCGTGCCTGGAGGGCAATAATTTATTTATGGTATTAATATGTGAATTTGATAAGTATGTAATTAGAAATGCATGTTTAGGTGAATTAAATATGCATGTGGGCCCCATTTGGTTGTTAGGGGCATGTTTGTAATTTTAGCTCGCTGAGGGCCATAAATGCAATATTTGTGTATATTGTGATCTTTACCAAGTGTGAGTGGTGATATATTTGTGATGCACGATCCGAGACAGTCCTGGGAGCGGTTTAGCTAGAAAGTCACAACGAGGTCAAATGCTCGACTCGGGAGGAGCCTGAGGGTATTTTGGGGACGTAATGTGTGTTTGGGAATTATTAAGTAATGGGTAGTAACTGGTCAATGATTTAGTATGTCGGGATTAAATGGGGATTTATAGGAAAGCTCGGGGACTTAACGGGATTCGGTAAATGACTAAATTTCCCTTGGGTTGCTTAAGGGTTGAGGATAAGTTTAAGGGGTAGTTTGGTCATTTGGCAAGGGTATTACTTAACCTAGATGATTTGAGAAACTATTGGAATTAAGTAAAGGGAACAAAACTCTCAGCTTCTCTTCTCTCAGTCGGTTCAACTCTTCTCCCCATTGGTGCTTGGTTTTAAAAGATTTTAAACCTGAAATCTAAGGGTTGGAACTTGGGAGGAGAAGCTTGGGAAGTTGAAGAGCAAGTGTAGCTTGAATTCTTCCTTGAGGTAAGGAGCCTAACATTAAATTGTCTAAGTTTCTGCTGAGTTTTGGTTAGAATTATAAGTTTATGCATGTGAGCTGAATTGTGAATTACTCTTGGTTATTTGGGTGAGTTTTGGGATTGTTGGGTTTTGTTGTTGGGGACATAATAGGATTGTTGTGCAGATTGAATTATGTTATTGGAATGATTTTGGGTTAAATGGGATAGGATTTGGCTGCTGAAAATGGAGGTTTTCTGGGTTCAAAGGGGGTGGGTCGTAGCTCTGTTCTTGGTGTGTCGCGGCCCTCTAGAACAAATGGGAGCCAAGGTGGGCTCTGCTGCATGGGCAGGCCGCGGCGCCACTATAGCTGGGCCACGCCGCATGTCTGAGGCTTGGGGATGTTGAGCCTCTGGTTGAGGCGAGCCGCAGCACAAGGGCATGGGCCTGCGACTCTTAGGGGGGTTTTTGGACCCTGAGAAGGCCTTTGGCTTGGGAACCAAAAAACTAAGGCTCGGGATGGATTTATAACCCGGATTGGCAGAATCCAAGGTCCCATAGACTAGAATTGTAACCCAAAGTTATTTAATGAATTATAGCTTGATGGATAGCTTTTTTCAATGCGTTGTGATTAGGTTTTCAGCAAGGCTCGGATTAAAGGACTGTGCTCGGGATAGCGGTGCTCAGGAAGCTTGGGACACGGGTAAGAAAACTGTTGTACCCGTAGAGCAGGGCGTGGCCCTATAGTTTGTATTGCAGGGCACAACCCTATGTGATTGAATTGAAGGGCATAGCCTTATTTTTTATATTATGTATTTGCTGATTATATGCTATGTATTGCATATATGTGAATGAATGGCGAAGGCCGGGAACGACGAAGGCTGAGAATGGCAAGAAGCCGAGTACGGCAAGGGGCCGAGAACGGCGTTAAGCACGTGGAGTGCAAGGTTGAGTACGGCAAAGGGCCGAGAGTGGCGTTGAGCACACAGAGTGCAAGCCGTTAGGGTGAGACCCTTCTCAAATGCTTGAGTCATCCTCACGGTGTAGACCACGAACCCAGGGCCTGGTAATGCGCCTGGGATGGCATGGTCGTATATGTTTAGCCTATTGGCTGCTTTGTTATATGTCGATTGATAGATATGCATATGTTGATTATTTTTGTTGAGTTTTCTTGCTGGGCTTCATCTCACAGGTGCTCTATGGTGCAGGTAAGGGCAAGGGAAAGGTCGACCAACCATGAGTACGGAGAGCGTGAACCAGCATGTACATGTTTGGCCTGCCTGGCTGCCACGGCCAGGGATATTTTTGGGAAATGATACGTATTAACCTGAATTTTGTCGTTTAGTCGACCTTAAATGTATTTTGAGTTGTAAATATTTTCTAAACAGTGTTTTGGGATCCCAATTGTAAATCTTTTTGAGATTTCAATGAATGTCCAAATATTTTGTATTTAATGACTGGAATGGGTTTTATCTCCACTTAGCTACACTTTCAACCTAAAACCTCGATTAGCGAGTGATTAGCACATTTTAAACTTACTTAGTGATGGCTCTAAAGAAGTAGGACGTTAACCAGAATCGACCATAAGATTGGTCTCAGCAGTACGGAAACACAATAAATAACTCTTAAGAATTCACAAAACTCAAAATTCAGAAAGGCTTTCAAAACACTCAAAATCAAAAAACTTAAAACTCCACAAACCAAAATTACCTCTGCAGAACACGAATTCCCAGTTGTTCCCCAAGTTTAACAGCTCTCAATCTACTCAAAACAGGCTTTAATTCCCACAAAACTTGCTTCCAAGCTTTGAAATTCAAGAGTTTTCCTTCAAAGCTTAAATGAGCACTCATACAAGGGAGAGAAAGAGAGGGAACAAGAGAGAGGAGAGAGAACATGTTTCTGTTTTCTGAAGTTTATCAACTCCACCCCTTGACTATGTACACATGGTCTCAAAAAGACCAAAATGCCCTTGGCCACTTAGTCTTTCCCTTGAAGCCTCCAAGGGCAAAAATGACATTTGACACTCTCATCCCACATTACACTTATAATTCCCCATTAATTCCGCCAAACACAAAATACCACTATTTTTCCCCCAAAATACAACTCATACTCCAATGAGTCTCGGTAACTTGCCGATTTACCAAAATACCCATTGGCTCAACCCGAGCTGGGTATTAGTCCCCGTTGTGACTTTACCGCTGCCTTGCTCAAAAGGACTGAATCCTACTAAGTATCTTAAATATACCCACTTAACCATGTGTGATCAAACATATAACACATAATTACAGATATACCCACAACAAGTTAAAATTTCAAAAATTCCATTTTTAACAAAAACGGGCCTATAAGCACATTTAATACACTTAAACATGCATAATCAGTCATATTATAATATAACTCATATAATTCACATAATTACATAATATTCAATAAAATCATGTATTGGAATTTTGGGACGTTACATGTGTTGTACATCCTCATATGCGTACACGCCTCAAATTATATTTGCGACCTATCCACAATTATGAGGGTGTCTTAGATACATACTTATATAGAATTAGGTTTAATATGTATGCAAATGTTCGTAATCCATATCTCCAAAATGATAGAGGTAAGGACGAGTAATTGTACATTGATCTCATCATGTCCAACAAAGCTCTATTCCTCCTTTTTGCAACACTGTTTTGTTGCAAAGTATCTGGTGCAGTGAGGTGTGAAACAATTCCATGCTCTATTAAGACATCCTCAACTTTCGCGTGAAGGCATTCCCTACCTCGACCTGATCGTAGCATTTTGAGGGTTTTGCCTAACTGATTTTAGTTTCAGCTCAGAATTTTTTGAACTTTTCACAGATTTTTTATTTCCTTTGCATCAGGTATATTTAATCGTATCTTGAGTAGTCATCAATGAATGTGACATAATATTCATAACCACATCGAGTGATAGTTCTATGAAAATAGAGTTATTTAGCTCTCTTGGTGCATTAATTTAGCTTTATTCTCAATACTTTTTAGTTTAGTTTAGATAATTTTAATTAGTTATATTTAGTTATGAATAAATATTTATTTTAATATTTTGATATTAGTTTTAATTAATTTTTAGATTATTTTTATTCATTTCTCATTCAGTAATTAAACTACCTTAAGTGTGTGTAGTTTAGAAGAGAGCTAAATTGATTTAAAAGATAAATTTTGTTGCATGATTTTATAGATTGCTACAATAATTCTGTAGCATTTTGAGCACAGTAACTATTGAGGGACAAACATGGGAATCAAGAGAAAATAACCACCAACACCAATGGAGACTCTCTACCCATTCTTTTCAACAGCCATTACCCAAGAGATGAAAAAAAAAATGAAGGAGCACAATGAGGAAGGACAAGAAGAGAAGAACACTTGGGACACTAGTTTGGCTTATTTTTCTTTTAACTTTTTCTTTGTATTTTTTAGATTGTAGTCATGAGCTAAAATCGTAGTGGCTAGAATTGTTGAGGAATTTTAATATGTGATTTTTTATGCTTTGTTAAGGATGTTAAATGCAATTTGAGGTTTTATTCATTCAAGTGGTTTTATTGTTTATTACTTACTATTTTTTTATCACCAATTGTGAGTAGTTGTGTTAATTTTAATACTGAAAAAGGTAGAATTAATAGACACAAAACTTGAATGGTGAAAGATTGCTATCTTTAGATTGAGATTGTGACATATATTGTCACCTTGCATAAATTTATGAAATTGATGCTTAGAAATGTATTATTGAAGTTGGATTAGCATAGACATATGTTTACTTTAACTAAAGAATTGAAATCATAGTGACTTTGACAAAAACCTATGAACTTGTTTGGAATTCTTAGTTAGTAAAACCCAGTTTGTTGGAGCATTTCTACAACATTGTCATTAGTTTTGCATATTATGGGGAATTAATTATTCTAGCTCATTTTCATTCTCATTCTCTCTTGCTATTTTGTTTCTTTTATTCACTTTATTGATTATTTTTTAGGTCTAATTATTATCAATTATTTTGTTCAAGTTGTTAAGTGTTGATTTTTCATTATTTAGTGCTAAATCAATCCATGTGGAGAAGATACTCATACACTTGTCGCTTTATTACTTGTCTGTGACTGTGTACACTTGCACATTCCTCAACCAAGTAAGCCATTGGTAATGCAAGAATATAAACATCAAGATCCAATGTGGCCACCACATCTGCCACCATCATTCACATTGTTTCTTGGTTTTCATCGTGCATCTTCACCAAAAGCAAGTCAAGTTGAACATATAAGCCTTCCAAAATCAAATCTGGCCAAGCTTGAGGGCGTTCACAACAAAGACCCACATGTGATGTGATATGCCACTCTCTATGGGCAAAAGCCGATCTTTGATGAGCGCTTCTCCAAAAGTTAAGTCGATGATTTTAAATCAAGTGCTTCTTGGGAGGCAGCCTAAGTTTTCTAAACTTTTTCTTTGTTTTGTTTAATTTCAATAAATATGCAATATTGGATGTTTTGAAAATTGCGTTACAGTTTTATTTTCTATTCCTCTTTTGTAGGTGCAAGTATTGGGGCAAATGGAAGTTGGTGAAATTATGGAGATTAACACTATCAAGCTTACACATCATTGCAAGGGGAGTTCTCCTTTAACTCTTCTTTATTTTTATTTTTTGAGCTCTCTTTCATATACTTGAGGAGTTTGTGCATATAAAGCTTTGGGAAATTAAGATTATCTTTTCTTTACATATTTTTTAGTTTGCTTGTTTGTTAAAAAAAATAAAAAAATTGAGGCATAGGTGCTTTTGTTTAGTGATTTCCCACATTTCAATGATAAGATCTATGATTGATTGTATACATAGCTTGTTGAAAAATGTGAATAAGTTTGGGATTCTGACTAATTCTTGTTTGAGTTATTTTAATTGTAATATGTCCATATTTGAGCACAAATGCCTTAATCAATAAATTGTGTGTGATTTGGTGAAAGTTTGTGTGAATATGTGATTATGCAATCTTAAATCTTATAATTTGTTTGATTCTCTATTGAGGCGAAATCCTTGACTACTGTGAACCTTGAAAAATGGCAAGAGAAACCATGCAAGAGACAAGCGTCCAAGAGGTGCTTCAAGACGACAGGAAGATCCTCAAGACCAAGTCCATGCCCACCAAGACCCCCAGGGGAGAGCTCTGGGGGCGACCTTGGGGGGGGGGGGGGGGGGGGGGAGTGGCGACCTTAGCCTGAGGGGGCGAGCTCAAGGCTCGCTGAAGCCCAAGCACCTGTTTGACCCTACTCAAGACCACGGAACACATGTGAAGCTTCCTAGAGGCTAGGAGGGTTATTCAAAGGACCTCAACAAACTTGGAGTACAAGCTTAGGACCACCATTGATTTTAAGAGTAAATAAGCCTAATGGGTCCATATATCCTTAAGGCATAGCCTCTCCTCAGATTAAAGCTATGAGCTCCTTACACTCAAGCTCTCAAGGGCTCATCAAGATATAGACAAAGTAGAGGTACGAAAAAGGTCTGGGTAGTACGGAGTACGAACCAGACACGGCCGTCAAAGGAATGGTGGTTGTACTAAGTCAAAGGAATATTGGTCGTACAAAGTATTAGGAGTAGGACTACATCCTCCCACGCCTCCAACCATGATGAGGCCCGACAGGCTTGAAGCCCGACACCACTACCGCCTGCGCCATGATCCTCTGAAGTGCCCCATAATACCATTATTTTTTTGTCCCCTTGAGATCGTTTTTATACTAAGAGCCATTAAAGCTCCCCTATAAATAGGACCTTCCTTCAACTAATAAAGGGGTTGAAAAAAAACTTATAACATCAGACTATTCTAGGAGAAAGATACAAGTTTTCTTCCATTGTTCTTCTGCAATTTTTCTCCAAGTTTCTACAAGCTCTTTTAAGTTGATAATTTTCTTATTAAGTCTTCGAGTTTTCTGACCTTAATTCGTTGACGATTTATTACTGTTAATAGTTTGGCACCGTCTGTGGGAAGAACAATTATCAAACCATAGTTCTTCCATTAATTCCAACAAACAAAAATGCCAAGACATTCCAGACGCCTACGTGAATCACAAGATATTGAGATCCACTTGGTCGGAGATCAACTGAGACCCTCCAAGAGAGACCCTCCATCACAAGAGAAGGGAGGTATACATGAGTAACATCCAGCCCATGGAGAGGAGAAGGACGCATCATCCCCGGCTATCCATCCTAACAGAGGTCATCCAGAACCATCAGTCCCCCCCCCCCCCCCCACAGGTCCTCCTCCCCGACCTCCAACGGCACCACGCTCCGACCACCAAGATCCAGTTCCCTCTACGCACAGGTCGGGCAAGAGTCCTCGGGTACACTCTGTGAGTTCCAGCTTAAGAACTTGCTTCTATGAGGACGAGATACGTGAGTTGCACAAAAATAACCAAAGGTTGGAAACCACTTAGAGAGCATGCAAGAGGTGTTGAATGGCCTACTGCAAGGAAAGTCAAGCATGACCCTTCCCAAGAAAAGGGAAAGGAGCATGGGAGAGGAGAAACCATCATCCCTGTAAAAGATGGAAGGACCTGAATTTCCACTAGCAACACTCCCCGGAAAAAGCACCATGAAGGCCCAAGGCCAGCGAAGTGCCCCCGTGTGCAAAGGTGGAGGGACGATGCTGTTCATCAAAACGAAGCCGAGGTCACCTCTAAGGAGACACCCCATGACCTAAGAGATAAGCTCAATAGAAGGTAAAACGTAAGGAAAACACCCCCTATGGCCCCTCCGGAAGACAAGGGGAAAGGAAGGGCCAAACCTTCGAATTTGATGGACTCCTTGAACAAAATGAGGCAAAAGCTAGACACCGAAACGAGGAACCTTCAAAGCAAAATAGTCACCGCGTCCGGGGGGCATATTATCAATGATGATTTTGACTACGAGTCACCTTTCACAAGGGATATTCAAGTTGAATAACTCCCAGCCAACTTCAAAGAGCCTCACATGACCCCTTATAAGGGCATTACGGACCCCAAGTACTATATTGATGCCTTCAACGACTTGATGAAGTTGAGGGGAATCAATAATAGAGCAATGTGACATTGCTTCGATGTCACACTGAAGGAGGCTTCATACAAATGGTTCAAGAGGCTAAGTCCAGGAACCATCAGGTCATGGCGGTAGTTTCCTGATGAATTTCTCCAGTAGCAGCATGCAGTACGTGATTACACCATGACGGGCACTAGCCTCGCTAACGTAAAGCAGGGTGAAGGCGAAAGCTTAAAAAGTTACATTCATAGATTCAACATGGAGGCGGCTAAGGTGGGAAGCCTGACTCGAGGAGAACTAAAAATGGCTATCAACGCCGGAGTATGCCCATGCAGCAAGCTATGTGACAATATGCTCAAAAGAGAGGTCATTAACTTAGACGACTTCTATGAAAGAGCACAAAAATACATCTGCGTTGAGGATGGCCACGAGAACCTTATGGCAGAAAAAGTGAACCCCTTTTTAAGCCCTCGACCTATGAAGGATCAAATGGTGCAAAGAAGAAGAGAGTGTATTAAGGGCCAAGGGATGATCACCAGAGAAAACAAAAATACAGAGGTGAACCCATGAAAACACCATACACCTTCTATACAGACCTGATGGATACCAGGGAACTTATCTTCCTCACGAATGAAAATGAAGTTCCCTTCAAGAGACCCCCGCTGATGAAACAAGACCAATCCAAAAGGGAGCGTACTAAGTATTGTCAATACCAGAAGGATATTGGCCAAACCACAGCGGAGAGTACCCATTTAAAAGTAGAAATTGAGGAACTCATATCCAGGGGGCACCTGGGCAGATATGTCAGAAGGGAAAACCAGAGACCAAAGGATAAGTCGACCTCACCACGAGTCCAAGAAAGAGTCTTGGAAGTACAAGTAAAAGTAAGAATGATCTTTGGAGGTCCAGGATTTGGAGGAAAATCAATGAAGGGGCGAGATAGGTATGCTAGGGAAGTTAGGCGAAGTCCACCCCCATGCATCATGATCCTTGAGCAGCGACCCCCGAAAAGTTTTAAGGGGGAAAATGATTCGATCACCTTCACGAAAGAGGATGCACGAGGGGTGCATTTCCCCCACAGCAACCCCCTGGTGTTGACTGTCCAGCTGGACAATATGAGGATACATCGAGTCCTCGTGGATAATGAAAGCTCTGTAGACATCTTGTATCGCCCCACCTTGGAGAAGATGGGTTTGGGCCTAGAAACTTGAAACCCTGCCATACCTTCTTCTATGGATTTACTGGGGACTCAATACAAACCTTAGGAGCCATCGAGTTAGCCCTCACCATGGGGGAGAAACCCAGACAAACCACTATCATGGTAAACTTTGTTGTAGTAGATTGTGCTTCAGCTTTCAATGCGGTATTAGGGAGACCTTTCCTAAGAGAATTGAAAGCGGTGACATCGATATATCACCGGTCTGTTAAATTCCCAACTCCTAGGGGGATAGCAAGCATATAAGCAGAACAAATGGAAGCAAGAGAGTGTTATATTATCTCTCTCCTAACAGCTGCCAAGCCACGAGAACCCATGGCGATAGTGATACATAGAGGCGCAACCCACATTCACACTTGTGGTGGATGACACTGTCATACCCCGAGCATGGAACGCAGAACATCTCAAGAAATACTACCAGTAAGACTTTCGCATCCAATGCAAAAATATGCCTACTTAGTTTGTTTGCATTATGTGTTAGGAACTAGTTTCCTAATACGCAGTGGAATAGTGATGGGTTGACCCAGTGTACAACAATAATTTTGTAACATATTTAAACTACCTTAAAATATGCAAATCCATTAATATACATACATTAATCATAAACAAGAAAAGAATAAAGAGCATACCTCTTGATGCCTATCAAATGTCATTGCTATCTTTATGTAAAATAAATGATCTTCCTGTCCATGCTACTCCCAGGTACTCACACCAAGATCTTCCACAACGTTCTCTACACCTCAAGAAGTGTGTGGGAACTTAGAGAATAAAGGATGGTATATTTCTTATTCAACTTGATGTACTCAACACATGAGATCAAGAGAATAAGCCTGAGATTGGTTCTGTATCTTTTTCAAGGAGAGATAGAAAAGTATCGTTCTTTTTTTTAGAGCGAATAATTCAGTATCTTATTTATTTTCTGATAAGTCTAACTTATATGGAAGATATTTAAATTTAAAAATTAAATATGTAACCAATTTACAATTTATCTTTTAATTAATTAATTATCTTATTAATGAAAATATCAAAAACTAAAATTTGAATTTTCCATTAAGTAATTAATTAATTAAATAAAAGTGGAAAATCTATCCCTCGTTTTTTATGTATCTCACGCCACACACAGTCTAGAGACTGTGGTGTCGTGTAGCTCCCTATAAATTAGGAATATGAGATTTTTCCACAATTATTTAATTATTTATTCAAACTACCTTATCAGATAAAATCCAACAACCTGATAATTAACTCAAATTTGAATATATTATCTTTGTAACTAATTATCACATATAATTAATTATTTGAATAAATATCAATCTTTTAAATTCAAATCCAATTTGAAATTATCAGATTATTATCTCCTACTCAAATAAAGATATTTAATTAATTCTATCAATAAATTGAAACCAATTTTAATTAAGTACTAATTTTGAAAATTAAATATTTATTTTATTATAATTTCAAAATTTATAATAAATTAATTATTAATTAATTTTGAGAATTACAACTAATTTATAATTAATTAATTAATCACTATTATCACATAATTGCATATTTGGCCAAAAGAACAAATTTATTCTTAAATATGTATTTTTACCATTTTACTATTTATATAAACTCTTGCCTTGCCTTGAACAGTGTTGATAGAGCTGTTGCGGGGACCTATGGGCCTATAATTCCAAGCTCCAATAAATTTGTGATTATTAATTAAACTCTTTAATTAAATAATCTTAATTTATTAATCTCATGATTACTCCACTATAAATATGAGACTGCACTATTGTAATTATAGACATTTCATTTACTAAGTACTTTATAACAATAAAGCGTCCGTTGATATAATCATTACATACAAATTAACCCTCTAATAATGGTTCAGAATTAACCGGGAATAAAATTATTGTTTTACCCTTTTAATTATATCTTGTTTCCTTAAGTACCACTGACTTTACTAGTGAAGGTTAATTCATAACTAAATTATGAATTTGAGCTCAATAACCTTTCAGTCCCAAAAGTCAACCCTTAAGAGAACCATTATTCAATATTTTACGAGAAGGTATAGATTCCATATCTGTATAATATGTCCCCAGCCATTTACATTAATGAGTTCCCAAAACAAAAGTTTCTAGCCTGATCAATTTAACAGACCCTAACAAGTGAATCAAAGAACTCATATAACATAAACAAGAGTTCATAGTAACTTCAGGATTAAGATTTATTTGTATATGATCATCAGTTGATATATTTAATTAATACTTCAAAACGGTATTTAACTAAGTATAAATAAACATATCTGGTCCAATTTTATATATTCTCTAATATATAAAGGACATCCACTAAAGTGTCCTACTACACTAGTAATCTGGATCTAGATCACATGTATTCATAATACTAGTGAACTGTACTTGCAGTAATTAATCTAAAGATTCCATAACTTTATTTTACTGCGAACTATTCAAGTTCATTTATCTCAAACACAATCCTCTCGTACCAATACGTGGTTGAGATCACATATATGAACTTAGGAATTTTTCTGATATTTACTTAATATTATCACAGAATAATATAGTACATAAAATATATGCATAACAAATTCAATTTATTTATTTATTTCTTAAAACACTGTCTATTACATATGCTTTTAGGGCACAATTCCCAACAATCTCCCACTTGCCCTAAACCAATTAAGGCATCTCTCTCATTCCCATGTTTCTTACATGCTCCTTAATAAATTTCATGGATAAAGTCTTTGTGAAAGGATCTGCAAGATTATGCTCTAAAGCTATCTTCATAACTGGAACATCTCCTCGATGAACTATCTCTTTGATCAAGTGATATTTCCTCTCGATGTGCTTTCCCCTCTTGTGACTCCGTGGTTCCTTTGAGTTAGCTACTGCCCACTGTTGTCACAGTATAGGACTAGTGGCTTATCCACATCTGGCACTAC
The DNA here is from genome assembly GCF_963169125.1 of Humulus lupulus. Lineage (NCBI taxonomy): Eukaryota > Viridiplantae > Streptophyta > Magnoliopsida > Rosales > Cannabaceae > Humulus > Humulus lupulus. Next base: position 133,861,619 of record NC_084793.1, read on the forward strand.
TTCCATATCAGAATAGAACTTCTTGAGCCACACAACCTCCTTAGCTGCTTCACAAGCTGCTATAGGCTTCCATGGTGGAGTCTTCAATGTTGGTTTGTTTAATACTTCGCCAGACTACTGCTCCTTCTCCAAGAGTAAACACTGATCCAGAAGTCAATTTCCGACTATCTCTGTTTGATTAAAAATCAGAATCAGTGTAACCAGTGGGGTTCAGGTCTCCACCTGAATATACAAGCATATAATCTCTAGTATTTATAAGATACTTGAGAATATTCTTCACTACAATCCAATGACTCAATCCAAGATTGGATTGATAACGGCTGACTATCCCTACTGCATAACAAATGCCAGGTCTTGTACATAGCATAGCGTACATAAGACTGCCTACCGATGAGGCATAGGGATACTATCTCATATCTTCCTCTTCCTGATGTGTTTTGGGACACTGCTCCTTGGAAAGGACTACTCCAGAATGGGTTGGCATATCACCCTTTTTGGAGTTTTGCATATTAAAGCGTTCTAGCACCTTATCAATATAAGTTGCTTGAGACAGTGCCAAAGTCTTGTTCTGTCTATCTCTAAGAATTTGAATGCCTAGAACATACTTACCTTCTCCCAAATATTTCATTTGGAATTGTTCAGCTAGCCAGTTCTTTACCTTTGATAATGATGTTACGTCATTGCCAATCAGTAATATATCATCAACGTAAAGAACGAGGAATACTACTACACCATCTTTGATTTGTTTATAGACACAAGGTTCGTCAACACTTTGTTCAAAATAAAATGTTTTAATTGTGTCATCAAATCTAAGATTCCAAGATCTAGAAGCTTGTTTGAGTTCATAGATGGACCTAAGAAGCTTGCAAACTTTTTGCTCTTGACCTTTTACTTCGAACCTTTCTGGTTGAGACATGTAAATAGTTTCATCAAGGTAGCCATTCATAAAAGTTGTTTTGACATCCATTTTCCAAATCTCATAATCCATGCACGCAGCAATGGATAAGATTATACGAATGGATTTTAGCATGGCTACAAGAGAAAAAGTTTCTTCATAATCAACCCCTTCTTTCTGTGTGTAGCCTTTGGCTACAAGCCTGCTTTGAAAGTCTCTACTTTCCCATCTGCTCCTCTATTCTTCTTGAATATTCACTTGCAACCAATGGGCTTGATATTCTCAGGTGGATCTTCAAGAACCCAGACTGAATTGGAATAAATCGATTCCATTTCCTGGTTCATGGTGTCTTGCCTTTTGTCCTTGTCAAAATCATTCATTGCATCTTTAAATTTCAATTGATTGCCTTTGTTTGTGTCAGACATAAGCATTTGAACTCCGTGTTCATAGCGTATGGGCTGCTTACTAACCCTCCCACTACGACGAGGTTCTCTACTATTCTAACTAGAACTAGCAGTTTCCTCTTGCCATTTTTCATTGGTTGTTGCTGGTGACTTTGCAACTTCATTCGAGACCATATCCTCCAGTACAACCTTACTGCGAGGTTTGTGGTTATTAACATAGTCATGTTCAAGAAAAGTTGCATTTGTCGATACAAATGTTTTATTTTCTTTTGGACTATAGAAAATTTCACCTCTAGTCTCTTTAGAATAGCCCACAAACATGCACACTTCAGAGCGTGATTCCAACTTCCCAGTCTTTCCTTTAAACGCATGTGTAGGACACCCCCAAACACGAAAAATGGTGTAAACTAGGTTTACAACATTTCCATAATTCCATGGGTGTCTTCTGGATAGACTTAGATGGAAAAACATTCAATATGTATGGAGCACCTTGAATCGCATTGCCCCAAAATGACAGTGGTTATGATGAGAAGTTCATCATTGATCTAACCATATCTAGTAACGTTAATGTTTCGTCTTTCTAAAACACCATTTTTTTGTGGTGTTCTAGGTGATGTGAGTTGGGATTGAATACCATGCTCACGCAGATGGTCCTCGAATTCAAAATCCAAGTACTCTTCTCCTCGATCAGATCAAAGAACTTTCAGTGATTTACCTAATTTCTTTTCAGCCTCTGCTTGAAATTCTTTGAACTTTCCAAAAGTTTCAGATTTTCTTTGCATTAAGTATAGGCAACCATATCTTGAATAATCGTCAACGAAAGTGACAAAGTATTCATAACCTCCTCTTGCTTTTACATTAAGTGGACCATAAACATCCGTATGTACCAGGTGAGGTGGTTATGAAAGCTCTTAAACCTTTAGCAGAGAAAGGTCACTTGGCCATCTTGCCTTTTAGACAGGATTCACAAAGAGGAAGAGATCCAATAGATAGTTCTCGTATAGAACCATCCTTTACAAGCCTATTAATTCTATCTAGACCAATATGGCCCAATCTCAAGTGCCACAGATATGTTTCACTATTGGAATCAGTCTTTTGTAGTTTAATAGATCTAGGATTAGATGTTTTAAATAATTCAGAATTATAAGCAGATTTCTCTTTAGCTTGCAGTTTATAAAACCCATCAATAGATTTTGCAGAACATATCTTAAAACCATATCTCAAAATAACAATCGAATTATTATTAAAAGAAATTTTAAAACCTTGTTCATGCAACATAGAAACAGAAATTAAGTTTCTAGAAAATCCAGGAATATAATAAACGTTCTCTAAAATAAGAAATTTATTCTTCTCAAATTCCAGACGGGTTGTTCCAACTGCTGCTGCAGAGACAATCTGACCACTGCCTACCCTCATAGTCACCTCTCCATTAGCAAGCTTCCTCGTCGAACTAAGAATATGTAGAGAAAAACAAACATGATTAGTGGCTCTTGAATCTACTATCCAAGATGAGGAATTGTTTTCCACTAAACAAGCTTCTAACACAAGTAAATCAAATTTACCTTTCTTTTTCTCTTTCAGGTCAGCGAGATACTTTGGACAGTTTCTCTTCCAGTGACCATCTACTCCACAGTGAAAACAAGTCCCTTTAGGGGTCTTCTTTTTGAAGCTCTTGGTGTTCTTGTTCTCTTTGCCTTTGGATGACTTGTTAGGCTTCTTTGAATTCTTGTCTTTTTCTTTCTCCTTGTCCTTTCCATATCCATTTTTTCTTTTTTTGTTTTTAGCCTTTGAAGAGGATGGGCCAGAATCAGCAACATTTGCCTCTCCTTCTTTCTCAGAACCTTTGTTAAGAGATTCATAAGTTTGCAACTCATTCAACAGTTGTGTCATGTTATATGTTAATTTGTTCATGACATAGTTGGTTGTGAAACCTTTAAAAGCTGGAAAAATCGATTCAAGTATAATGCTCACTTGAGTCCTTTCATCAATGGTTGCCCCATGGATAATGGCATCATGCATTATGTTGATCATGTCTAATACATGTTCTCTAACAGAAACTCCTTTCTTCATTTTCTTGGTCATGTAGGATCTGGTGGCCTCATGCCTGCACTGATCTGACTGCTGCCCAAACATATCTTGAAGGGAATCCCAGATATCATAAGCAGTCTCAGTGTCTTCAAACTTCTTTCTGAGCATATCGCTCATACTTGCAAGCATATAACACTTTGCTTTGTTGTTTGATAAGATTCAAGTATCAAACTTTTCCCTTGCAGTTTTGGCAGCAGTAGCGGGAGGGACTTCAGGACATTCCTTAGTTAAGAAAAATTTGTGGTTCTCACATATTAATACAATGTTCATGTTTGATTTCCATTTCATGTAGTTTTCACCAGTCAGCTTTTGATTAGCAAGTAAATAAGATACAAGATTTGAGCTAGACATGATTGTTGAAAATAAAAAAATAAAAATTGAATTTATGCATATAATAAATATCAGTAATTTTCGGAATAGAAAATGTGATGCATGAATGCAACAATTAAAGAACACATAAAAAATAATTACTAATTCCACGATTAATTAATTTGAACATTAATAGACCAGCCTTAAGGTAGGTTAGACTAATTCCAAATCATTTTTAGACAAATTCTCAAATTTATAAGTGAAAACTCAAACCAACATTTCTCTTTTAACTTATAAACAACCGCTTGTTTGGTCAAGAATACACTAGTCCGCTCGAAAGCCTAATGCACCTTGTGAGTGTAACCCATTATTTTAGATCAATGACTTAACTCAAGAGTGTGCCTTAGGGTAGCCAAACTTGAAATACATCATTAAATTCTATTCTTGAAAAAGAAGTTTGCCTTGAGAATAACACAGTCGGAAGCCTTTCTTAGGGGGACACAAGCAATGGTGCCGCGAGACCTTCTCCATGTTACCTCGGTGCCAACTAATAATGGAGACTATGGGACTTATTGTCATAACTCCCTCTCCCACTCACTATTTTAAAATGTGTTTTCTCAAAACATCCTATGCTTTTTAATTAGTTTGTAAAAATAAAGTGATCTATTTTTATCAAATGATATTCTAATAATTACTAATCCAATTAAGCAAAATTAAAAGTATAGAACTATACCCTGGTTAATTCAATTTTAATTTGCTATAATCACTCAGAATATCATTTATTATTTAATAAAAACAATTTTATTAAATACTATAAATTAAACTACTTTAAAATCAATTTTCGCTCTTGAACTAGTTAAAACTAGATTTATTATTATATGGTCCATCACATAAAGCATATAATCACATAGGACAATCCTAAGGCATGTTTCTACTCATATGAGATGCATGCTAATTTTAAATACTGTGTGGGTAATATGTATGGCATGTCAAAAAATGCATGATAAAGTATTAAACAATTTAATCACATTCAAACATTTAAATAAATAAATACTAATTAAATAAATAAATAAATGCAGGCCAGGTGTCTTGGGTAATTTTAGAAAAAATTACAACACTTGCAAAATTATACACAAAAATGTAAGAGACTAAATAAAACCTAAAGAGAACTTTATCTTCAGCTTTGGGACTTCACAGGTAGTCTTGATCCATTAAGCCACTTATCCATTTAATTTTGAATTAAAATAACTTTCAATTATCTTAAACAAATTTTAAGAATAATTAACTTGGGTTTTAATGCCCAATAAGTTATTAGCCCACTTTTGAATTTGGGCTCAAACAATTAAATCAAAACAAAACAATTTTTAATTATGGGCTAAAATTAATTAAGCCCACAATTTAAATAGATAACAATGTGCAAACCTAGGGTTAAGAACCCTAGGGCCAACGGCACAAGGTGGCTAGGTGTGGGGCTCGACAGCGACTAGGTGGCTCGACAGTGTCGGCGGCTGCAAGCGCAGGCGCGCGCAGGGGAGGCTGGCGCACGCGCATGGGAGCTTTAGGCAACGGGGTCGTACGACAGCCTTGGGCTCGGGCTTCAGGGCACGGAACCCGGGGCTCAGGCCTTACAGAATTTTTTTTTAAAATAATTTAATGCAGAAAATTAAATTACAAAAAATTCCTATGCCCCAAAATGACTTACATTTTTCATCTTGAAATTTAAGAATAATTCCTAAACCCAAAACACCATATAATTAATGACCCTTAAGAATAAACTTTAATCATATATACATCCATCCATTCACACATATTACAATAACATAAGAATGCATATTATGCCCACACAGTAATTAATGTATGTAGAGATTAATGACCGTCCTGGTACCAATTGTTAGGAACTAATTTCCTAATACGTAGCGGAATAGTGATGGGTTGGCCCAGTGTACAACAATAATTTTGTAACATATTTAAACTACCTTTGAATATGCGGATCCATTAATATACATACATTAATCATAAACAAGAAAAGAATAAAGAACATACCTCTTGATGCCTATCAAGTGTCATTGCTATCTTTTCGTAAAATAAACGATCTTCCTATCCACTCTGCTCCCAGGTATTCACACCAAGATCTTCCACAACGTTCTCTACACCTCAAGAAGTGTGTGGGCACTTAGAGAATAAAGGATGGTATATTTCTGATTCAACTTTATGTACTCAACACATGAGATCAAGAGAATAGGTCTGAGATTGGTTCTGTATCTTTTTCAGGGAGAGATAGAAAAGTATCGTTCTTTTTTTTAAGAGCGAATAATTCAGTATCTTATTTATTTTATGATAAGTCTAACTTATATGGAAGATATTTAAATTTAAAAAATAAATATGTAACCAATTAATAATTTATCTTTTAATTAATTAATTATCTTATTAATGAAAATATCAAAAACTAACTTTTGAATTTTTCATTAATTAATTAATTAAATAAATAAAAGTGAAAAATCTATCCCTGGTTTTTTATGTAGCTCATGCCACACACAGTCCATGGACCGTGTGTGTCGTGTAGCTCCCTATAAATTAGGGATATGAGATTTTTCCACAATTATTTAATTATTTATTCAAACTACATTATCAGATAAAATCCAACAACCTGATAATTAATTCAAATTTGAATCTATTATCTTTTTAACTAATTATCACATATAATTAATTATTTGAATAAATATCAATCTTTTAAATTCAAATCCAATTTAAACTTAACAGATTATTATCTCCCACTTAAATAAAGAAGTTTAATTAATTAAAACAAATTTTAATTAAATACTAATTTCGAAAATTAAATATTTATTTTATTATAATTTCGAAAATTATATATAATAATTAATTTTGATAATTACAACTCATTTGTAATCAATTAATTAATCACTATTATCACATAATTGCATATTTGGCCAAAAGAACAAAATTCTTCTTAAATATGTCTTTTTACCATTTTACCATTTAAATCAACTCTTGCCTTGAATAGTGTTGATAGAGTCGCTGTAGGGACCTATAATTCCAAACTCCAATAAATTTGTGATTATTAATTAAATTCTTCAATTAAATAATCTTAATTTATTAATCTCATGATTACTCCATTATAAATATGAGACTCCACTCTTGTAATTATAGACATTTCATTTACTAAGTACTTTATAACAATAAAACATCCATTGATATAACATTACATACAAATTAACCCTCTAATAATGATTCATAATTAATTGGGAATAAAATTATCGTTTTACCATTTTAATTATATCTTGTTTCCTTAAGTACCATTGATTTTACTAGTGAAGGTTAATTCATAACTAAATTATGAATTTGAGCTTAATATCCTTTCAGTCCCAAAAGTCAACCCTTAAGAGAACCATTATTCAATCTCTTATGAGAAGGTATATATTCCATATTTGTATACTATGTCCCGAGCCATTTACATTAATGAGTTCCTAAAACAAAAGTTTCTATCCTAATCATTCTGACAGACCCCAGCGAGTGAATCAAAGAACTCATATAACATAAATATGTGTTCATAGTAACTTCAGGATTAAGATCTATTTGTATATGATTATCAGTTGATATATTTAATTAATACTTCGAAACGGTATTTAACTAAGTATTAATAAACATATCTGGTGCAGTTCTATATATTCTCTAATATATAAAGTACATCCACTAAAGTGTCATACTACACTAGTAATCCGGATCTAGGTCACATGTATTCATAATACTAGTGAACCATACTTGCAGTAATAAATCTAAAGATTCCATAACTTTATTTTACTGCAAACTATTCAAGTTCATTTATCTCAAACATAATCCTCCCGTACCAATACGTGGTTGAGATCACATATATGAACTTAGGAATTTTTCTGATATTTACTTAATATTATCACAGAATAATATAATCCATAAAATATATGAATAAAAAATTCAATTTATTTATTTATTTATTTCTTAAAACAATGTCTACTACATATGCTTTCAAGGCACAATTCCCAACATTATGTTAATTTTAGTAGATAAAAATCAAAGAGGTTGCCCAGATGACCTCACAGCAGATACAATGTTGCTATACATACCTTTGTAATATGCCTGCTATCAATGAAAGTGTTTCCTATCTCGCATATTATATTCCCTCTCTATGCAAACATTTATATAACATATAAAGTCTATGTTGGGAGTGAAATGACCAAAGTGCTCGATTGAATGAATCTCACCAAGCACTTGGGGGCAAGATAAGAGGCATGTATATATAAAAAAAAAAAAAAAAAAAAAGAGAAGAAGAGAAAACTCGACAAGCTGTCTCTTGGATTCATAAGGATTAGCTACCCTTACGAATATCAAGAGAGTTAAGAAACTTCACAAAGATAACCTCCTACCAAAGGCTGACACCCCCACAGGGGGTGAGGCTTCAAGGAAGGTATTCCCCAATAAGTCTAGAACGACACAAAGCCGTCTATCCAAAAAAGGTCATAAAGAGACTCTTGAAAAAAATAGTACTATACATAATGACGAGAAGGACGCTTCTCGCCCAAAATAATAAGTGCCCGCAAAAAAAAGGATGACAAATAAAAAACCCCAAGAGTTATATCCCCTTATGTCAGATGTTGGCTTGTACCCGATATCCTCTTAAATTCTCACCACTTAACAATTTGATCATGCCACCAAACAATATATCTGATACATATTCCCATAAATTCCATTTTGGGTTTCTTCTAATGTCAGATGTTGACTTATTCTTTTCAATAACACTTAAGGCTCATAATGCCATACTCACTTTGCATGTCAGCCCTTCCTTATACATGCTTCCTATTCTCAATCTTTCAATCTGACAATTCAACTGTTCACATCCAAATACTTAGTCCATGTGTTTGGTTTTTCCACTAACACTCAAAAGTAGTCATTCACTTTCGACCCTTTTGAATTCCTTATTTCTGATGTTTCCTATTGAACAAGTGGGTAACAACTTCCTTTTTACCCGACCACTTAAGGTGTTGTCCAAAATTTATCACTTGTTAGATACAAGAGTAACATAAACTCATTTAGACTTATGCCATAGCTGGATACAATCCAATAACTGACTTTGCATTGCATTCTTTTGAATGCAGGTCTATCATTCACTATTCTTTCAGTCTGAGAATGAGAGTCTAAGCCACCCTTTATTCTTATATCCATTTACTCTTAAAATTCTTCCCAAATCATGAAGAAAGTGTTAGATCTTTTACAGATCTATCCAAATTTGCAATCCTTAAGACTTAAATCAATTTTCTAATGTTTCCAATTTCGATATCAATCTATCACAATTGTATTTTTACAGAAAATGAACCACTTTAATCCATAAATTTATCCATCATTATAGCTAATGAATCTTGTTACTTTGAATCCCTTGGAAAACCCTTACACCTCCTCCATCTGGATCTCATTCTAATACTTCCATGAGTTGTTACATCCCTACATGTTACTTAATAATCAAGTTCCCCCACACTGGGTTTCCATCCTTTGAAGTGATTTAGATATCTTTATGCCTTGAAATATCGTCCATCATATCCATAAAACTACTGGCATCTTCATCCAAATAGTGCATCTTAGAAGTCCATACTATCCAAGTATAAACTTTTTCCAAAATATATTCCTTCTTATATCATGGTTTACTGACATCTTTCTCCTTATCATAGTCCGGGCATATTCCTATTGTCTCGAATTTCTAAACACTTGCAATCACTGTATCTTAATCCATAACTCAACTCCTTAAAATTCTTTGTCCATTGTCCCTGCATATATGCCTTATGCTTCTTTGTCGTTGTTTGCTCTTCCTGGTTATGTGTTCCTCATGTCTTTGTCGTCTGTGGTGAAATCTCGATGCAATCTTTCCATATGTTTGTAGCCTCCGTCATGCCAGGTGGAAAAATGGTGCCTCCAATGTTGAGTACCTTCATGTAGTCGTATTGATCGTGACATGTTGTAAGTTGTTGTGTTGTACTTTACGTAGTGATCTATCCTCAAGTATCGATCTGTTATTGTCCTCATTTAGTCCATTCCATTCGCATGTGGTTGCCCATCGTCTCCTTTGTAGTGGGTGCTTCATGCTTTCTTGTCATCCTTATCATCCTTTCAAGATATAGTACGTTGAATTTCCTATAAAACCTTGTAAGGTTGTCTTGTCCTTATTTGTTAACTTATAGTACGTCAGCATTCATCAGTGTACTCACCATGTACAACCTTTAAAAAATAATCTAACTCCACATTCGTCGTTCTTTATAGATATCAACTTCTCTTGTTCTTATATCCTTTTATAATAGATGTTTCAAATCCTCTTTCATACTTAATATCATTCTTCGTTGGTTGATCACATTGCTTCTCACTATGCAAAATCCTATAATACAAAGTATTACAACCATTATGGGATTCTCTCTACTATCTCCCATCACACCTGATCCTTGATTGGCGTACAAAAAATCTTTCGAGCTGTCTTTGTTGTTATTATTTCGTGTTGTAGCTCCTTAAAATTGTATTCTCTCTCCACTCCATCCTTTCCTCAACATCCCAGTTTTCTGCTTCTCTTGCAAAGTTGAACTTAGTTGGTAACTTTGTTCCTTATCATCACCAAAATCCCTTCTGATTCTTGGCTCATTTCTTACATAGAGTCTACTGACTCTAATAGTCCTACTAGATGTGCTCATCCAAGTTATTCTTAGAAACCTTCCAACTAAGCTCCGAGCTACTAAATCATACGTCTAAAACTTCGCATGAAAATACTTATACCAAGTACTTGTTGGCTTCCCATCCGCTTTTCGTGTCGTATCCAAGTGTACTCAATCATCCTTTATAGTTCAGACCTCCATGTATATCATATACGTGATTAGGATTTCCTTCTCCTATTGGCTAGTCCCTGTGAAAACAGTTCATGGTTGACATCTAACCAACCTATCATTCATCTCCCAATGACTCAACTCCTTCTCGAACGTTGGAGATCGTTGAATTAGAAACTTTCATGAGTGACATTAAATAGTCATTGTGGCTAGGATAATATCAATGGCATTCCGATCATGCTCTACCTATACTTGAGGAGTAGCTCGCCTCAGATGATTCCATCTCTCATTCTGAGTTCTATTAGTTCCTCACATCATAACAGCATCCTTTTTTCCTCGAGTCATAAGAGCTAACTGATCGCCTCCTCTGTCTCCTTAGGTTAACTCATCTCAACCAAGACATGGCGAACCGAACATAGCATGATTCCAAAAAAATTTGTCAACCAACAATCAAACATACAAAAAGTTCTACCAAGTAACTAAACAAAAAGCTGCAATACAAACAAACAACAAGCATACATGCAAAAAGCAGACATATAACACATATATAATACACCTAAACATAATATAAGTGTAGGGTAATAAAAGATTACGCCCAGCCTCTAGCATTTCATTCAACCGGGGACCTAGTGGCTTTACCATATGAACACCCATGCCTAACTTTCCCTTAATATCACCTGACACACTTTTTTTTTATCCATCAAAGACTCATAAGTAGGCTCTCACTAATTCCCAAGCCAAATACAATGAGTAACTATAACAAGTCTTTTCTTATTCTTCTATCCTTAGTCTTACTATACTGAAATACCTTAGGCTATCCCCTCAATAACCACCAAACTAGTTGCCTAGTTTGACCTACAAACTTTTCTTGTCAATGCTTATGTACATAATCAAACTTATCATCATAAAGTATTCAAATCCTTATTCTTAGTACAACCCCGTAAAGTCTAACCACTCACATGCACTTATTACCCATTACTGCATCATGTCATCACATTACTTTGACACTATACTTTTATCCTTATATTGTTTTGAAATTCACCTTAAATATAAATCCCAATTATAGATCATAAATGCTTACCTCACTATCTTGATACAAGCATCTCTCTATCAAACCATCTAACCATTACATTTATGCCTAAAAAGAAAACACAGGGCGGCGCGCTAAACACAGAGTGACGGGTTAAATGCAGCATAGCATGCTAAACAGAACGCAGAGGGCTGAAAATAGCGCAACACATTAAACACAATGCCACTCAACCATATTCCACCAATCATGATACCCATTTCCCTCACTTGTAACTTCCAATCATACTAACCTAGACCTTACCTTCATATAAACATACAACTTAAGTCTAACCTTACTAAACCTGTGGTAACATGCAGTAGCAAAGTGTAAAAAATGAAATAAAATAGCTATCTTAAGAACTAAAACTTACAAAGCGATAGGTCGAGTCCTTTCCAGTCTTCATATGTATATCATGAGATCTTGACGACAATACAACATTTGTCTCTAATACCAATTATAACGCCCCAAAATCCTAACCCCGAGACCTAAATATCATCATACAATTCTTATAGATTAATATAATACCAAAAATTAATAAGCAGCCCCTAAATCCATAATTATAACAATCTCTTGCAACAAAACTTCTTCTTCTCCAAGCTATCTTTCCAATCTTAAAAACTAGCAATCATAACTTAATAGATTCAACCCTAACATGTTTCTAACCATTAAAGGTTAACAACCTAGTCTCTAACATGCATATAAAATCAATCATCCCAACCTATCATGCCTTATAATCAAAACCATCATTAACATAACCCAAACCTTCAAGAACATTCAAAGAAACTTAAAAAGTGTGAGAAGTTCTTACCAAGATCATGTGAAGCAACCTAAGCCTTGAAAATATTCTCCCAAAGCATCCCAAATGAGCCCCCACATGAGTTCCTAGTGATCCATACGTATATGAAGAGATCCTCATCCTTCTTCTTCCTTAGATCTTGAACCCTAGTCTAGAGAGAGAGAGAGAGAGAGAGTTATCTCCTTTTATCATGTGTAAAGAAGGCATCAAATTAAAATTGTGAGTCAGACCCTAATCCTAGTCTTTCACTTTCTATTTATAATGACTCATTATTGCCAAATTACCATCCTACTCTTCATCTAAGCCATTCTAATAGTTTCATTAAACTCATTTTAGTAATTCCCCACTAAACTATTAGTTTTCATAATCCATAATTAACTTTGTACGCCCTAAATATCCGTGAGTTATTAGCGAGCTGGAAAAGGGCATAATTCAATCCTCCACGTGTAAATCGTCCACCCGGAGCTGCTGTTACGAGTCTCCACCTCTCTAGCCTGAGCTAATCAGAGAGTTAGCAGTCTACTTGAAGGAAGCGGGTCAGCAGTATGGATATCACGAGCTGGCACTACATCAAGCTCGAGGTGCGGCATAGATCTGACACCCGAATCCTTGTAAAGGCTACCATGCAATGTAAACGTGCACATATCAGACATCACGTGTCTATTCCATTCCTGAATTCTCGGACACGCAGTATAAACATGCGTGTTCAGGCACCCCACGACTGGTTTGGGCCATGCGGCCCATTATCCCCCCTTACCTATTGATTAGACCACACCTCACTGTCAGGTTTTAGGAATTAATCATCAGTGTCACAGAGATGACATGATGGGTAAGAGGGTCACGGGATGCCCCCCTTTACCAACGCCCAGGTATCCTCTCCCTATAAATACCAAGACCCTGGGCATTGCAAGGGGTTGGCATATTTTTTGTAAAGAAACACCCTGTAAGGAATAGTCAAGAGAGATCAATAATATTGACTGGTGGACTAGAGGGGTTTTAACCTTCGAACCACCTAAAAGGAAAGGAGTGATAACCTTCCCACGATACTAATTTCGCCAGTTTAGAGTTACGATATTTTCATATTACGGTTCACTATTCAGCACTAATCCATCCTGTTTATTCGTATAATTATCTGTTGGCGAAGAACCGCGTCAACAGTTTGGTGCTTTCATTGAGAGGATTTAGATTGGTGCTATCGCAGAAACCTGACCATGGTGGTTACTCGTTCGAGACATGGTAATGAGGCGGATTAGCATGATGGGCAGGAGGCCCACCATGCCGCCATATCCGATGAACAAAACCCCGAGGTCCAGCAGCGACCGGGAAAGCAGCCTATGGGTCAGGGCGACACCGGGAGTTCGGCACCCCAGCCGCCAAATCCGAACCCAGATTTCCTAACGGCGATAGAGATGGAGAACATACAGTTGAGGAGTCAGCTGTCAAGAGCAAACAAGCAAATCAAAGAAGTCTTGGCCCGGTTACCCCCTCTTACAACCAACGCTAATGTCGGAAAGAGGCAAAGTGGGACTCATAAGTCCCACCGGGATAACCGATCCAGGCCCAGCCGATCATTCAAAGCCTCGACTCCGAGTTCTACCCCCACTTCACACCACCACTAGGAAACTCTGTTTGAGGAGTTTCCTAGGGCCAATCAGCAATTCAGCTGATCAGTCCAAACCTTAACTCCTAGCTCGATTCCACCATCGAACGCACCCAGAAGAGCCCGAGGCAGCTCGCGGAGGAGGTCCGGGGAGGGCTTGCGAACACAGCCTACTCCGTCATGCCGTCCTGCACCACGGTCAGACCAATCAGTGCAGGATGCAGGGCATGGTAGAGTGGAGCGGCCGCGACCTAGCTTAATCCGCCCGAACGGGACTAGGATCGCATCACCAGTTAGGCATCCCCAAGGTAATTACCAGCTCGATTGTCCCTATCTCCTCCCTGTCTAGTTCGGGACATTCTGACTCATGGGAGCAACAGGAGAAATCCTCCTTCCGCCGGTCCCTCCCATCGCAGCTGAGAGCACGGGGAAGTCCCAGACCCTCACCCTCAGCAGTGGGCTCCGAGTTTTTCAAACGGGAGTTATTGGACTGGGAGCCACCGAAGTGGCAGGTCCGATGAAGACCTGCGCAATTGTTTGAGTTCGGCGCAAAGCCCTCGGGGCACCTCGAGGGCTGACCTTCGAGATTGCCTCAATTCACAGAGGGGAGATCCAGCTAGAAATGGTAATTGTGCTCGCCGAGGGGATGGTCTTTCGGAAGTACGTGATAGCGGGAGTGCCCCACCTAACCAAGCTCAAGCTTGGAGGGACAATAACCCGCCTAACGCTTACAATAGAACTGGAGCTGTTGAACATCCCCAGAACAACCAAGGAAGTAAAGACCAAACCCTAGAGCGTTTAGCTCAGATGGAGGAGCTGATGAAGAAGCTCTTGTCAGACAAGGAAAAAGACGAATACGACTCGGGGGACGAACTCGAGCTCTTCGCCCCCAGCATAGCGGCCACGACGTATCCACTGGGTTTCTGGATGCCCCACTTGTTCAAGTTCGATGGAGACGGAGACCCGTCGGATCATTTGGGTATGTTCAACACCTTGATGATGGCCCACAACATCGGCCCTGAGCTAAGGTGTTTGATATTTCCTTCCACCTTGACTGGGTCGGCCAAGCAATGGTTCAAGCAAAGTAAAAAGCAGTCCATCAGCTCATGGAAGACCTTTTCTGCTGACTTCAAGAGGGCATTCCGAGCTTCTCAAGCTGCCCGCGTCAAAGTCGACACCCTGGCAAACGTGAAGCAGCAGCCCGAGGAGCCCTTGAAAGTTTACCTGAGCAGGTTCGCAAACGTCGCGGCTCGAGCTAAGGACGCAGACGATAGTTCCAAGCTTATGGCCTTGAGGACTGGAATCCTCGTTGGAGGCAAACTATGGAAAGAGATACAGAGAAAAGGTGTCAGCACCATGGATGAATTCCTGAACAAGGCACAGGGATGGATAAACCTGGAAGAGGCGCGAGCATCGGTCGCGGGAACCAGCCAAACCCTTGATCAGCTCGTTGGAGTGGGAACGGATGTCGTGAAAATGACTCAAACCGTTACACAGAATAACCAAGTGGTGGAGGCAAGAGAAAAGGGAGCAGCGAGGGCGGCCAACACGGTCCGAAGAAAAACAAGCCCGTGGAAAAATCTAAGCCAGTCTACACGACTTATACCGAGCTCACAAACACTAGGGAACACATTTTCCTAGCCAGCTCTGCCCGCCTCCCCTGGAAGAAACCGAAGCCTCTGAAGCACCAGAAGGCCAAGAGGGACCCTTCCAAGTTCTGCCAATTCCACAACAACATTGACCACAACACTGATGATTGTAAACATCTGGAGGATGAGATCGAGAATCTCATCAGAGTCGGACCTTTGGCTCAATATGCGCGGAACAGAGTTCCCACCAGTCAACCGGCTCCGAAAGCTCAGGTGAGTTAGCCCGAGCCCCAGATAAATCAGGACACCCCTCCTCCTATGATAGGAGGAGAGATATCCACAATCTCTGGAGGCCCCCATTTGGTCGACACGAGCAGAGGTGCACAGAAGAGATATGTTAATGAGTTGAAGGCTCATAACGGAGTGGAGTTCATCCCAGAGCAGCATCTACCCAAACAGCAAGGACTGGAGAGGCAACCAATCATATTCACCGAGGAAGATGCTAGTCACGTCCAGTTCCCCCATAACGATCCTCTGGTCATAACTGCCCAGCTCGCCAACCAAAGAGTTAGGAGGACACTGGTCGATAATGGGAGTTTGGTGAACCTGCTGTTCCGGTCTACGCTGGAAAAGATGGGTTTATCTGTCACCGAGTTGAAAGCCACCTCCACGATGCTGTATGGATTTTTTGGAGAAGGATCAGCGGAGATAGGGACAATCGAGCTGGTAATTACCTTGGGAGAGGGGCCCCGGACTGTCTCTAAACTCCTCGAATTCGTGGTCATCGATTGTCTCGCTGCCTACAACGCCATTCTGGGTCGGCCTACGTTGATAACATTTGAGACCGTAACCTTCATCCGCCACCTCGTAGTCAAATTCCCCTCTTCCACGGGGATATGCACGGTTCGAGGTGATCAGCTCACTGCCAGGGAATGCTATAGCATTTCCATGAAGGGCAAGTCACGACCCGGGCAGCAGACGATGACCATCCAGGGCGGGGACGAGGAATCTCAGGAAGTAGGATTTACTCCGGAGATAGAAAAACCTCAAAATGACAGTGGGCAGAGTATCATCTTGAATAATGATATCGACCCCAGAATAGGCAAGGATAGACCCGAGCTCCAGGCCATCAAAGAGCTCAAGGAGGTGAATATCGACCCACAAGACCCCTCGAAGGTGGTAAAGCTCAGGAAAAACCTGTGTAGCGAAAGGAAGGCGGAGCTGATTAGATTTCTATAAGAAAATCTAGATGTGTTCGCCTGGTCTCATGGGGACATGGTAGGGATCAGCCCGAGCGTCATCATGCACACCCTCAACTTGGACAAAAACGTACCTGCGAAGTCCCAGAAACAAAGGCGCCTGGGCACGACGCGAGCTGAGGCCCTAGAGGAGGAAGTAGCCCGGCTCTTAAAGTACGGCTTTATCCGGGAGGCAAAGTACCCGATCTGGGTCGCCAATCCTGTTTTGGTCCCGAAGCCCAACGGGAAGGGGCGGACCTGCATCAACTTTTCCGATCTAAACAAAGCCTGCCCCAAAGATTGCTTCCCTTTGCCAAGGATTGACCAATTGGTAGATGCCACGGTGGGGCATGAGCTCATATCTTTTATGGATGCATACTAGGGCTATAACCAGATCGCCATGAATCCGGCGGATCAGGAGCACACTAGCTTCATGACCCCAACTAACGTTTATTGCTACAAGGTCATGCCTTTCGGGCTGAAAAACGCAGGAGCTACATACCAGAGGTTGGTAAATAGGATGTTTACCAATTAGATCGGGAAAAATATGGAAGTTTATGTTGACAACATGTTGGTCAAGTCAAAAACTGCCAATAACCATGTCTCCGATCTGAAGGAATGCTTTAAGATTTTAAGAGAATACGGCATGAGGCTAAATCCCCAAAAGTGTACTTTCAGGGTTGCGTCAGGAAAATTTTTGGGTTTCATCGTCAACACCAGAGGAATAGAGGCGAACCTCGATAAGATCAGGTCGCTACTCGAGATGCCATCACCCCGGTCGTGAATAGACGTTCAAAGTCTGACAGGAAGGGTGGCAGCCCTTAATCGGTTCATTTCCAAATCTACCGACAAGTGTTTGCCATTCTACAACCTGCTCCGGGGAAATAAAAAATTCGAGTGGACCGAAGAGTGCAAACGTGCCTTCCTCGACCTGAAAGCACATTTAGCCAAGCTGCCCGTGTTGTCCAAACCAACAGCAGGAGAGCCTCTTTTCCTTTACATGGCTGTCACGGAAGCTGCGGCTAGCACCGTACTGGTCCAGGAAGAAGACCGGTCTCAGAAGCCAGTCTATTACATCAGCAAGACGCTTCTCGGAGCTGAATCCCGATACCCGTTGATGGAAAAGATGGCTTTCTGCCTTATTACAGCCTCCCGAAAGCTCAGGCCGTATTTCCAGTCCCATTCAATACATGTCATAACCGATCAGCCTTTAAGGCAAGTTTTGCAGAAACCTGAGGCATCGGGACGTTTGTTGAAATGGGCTATCAAGCTCAGCCAATTTGAGATACTGTACGTGCCACGAACTGCTATGAAAAGCCAAGCCCAGGCTGATTTTGTGGCAGATTGCACAGGATTCCGAGAAGAACCGGTTCAAGCCTCGTGGAAAGTATTCGTGGATGGCTCGTCTAACGAGAATGGGTCCGGGGATGGAATCATATTGATATCCCTGGAGGGACATCGATTCCACTCCGCGTTGCGATTCAGATTCAAAGCATCCAACAACGAGGCCGAATACGAAGCTTTATTGGCTGGGCTAAGGGTGGCCCAGGAGCTGAAGGCCAGCTCCGTCCAGTGCTACAGCAACTCCCAGCTCGTGGTAAACCAAGTATTAGGAGAATACCAAGCACGGGGAACCAAGATGGCTGCTTACCTGGCCAAGGTAAAGAAGGAGCTATCTGCATTTGAGCACGACTTAATTGAACAGATACCTCGGGAGCAGAATGCCAACGCTGACGCCCTGGCAAAGCTCGCCACCTCTGGGGAGGCAGAAACTTTGGGCCTGGTACTGGTAGAGTTCTTGGAAAGACCAAGCATAGAGGAAGTCGGGGCGGAGGTCGAGATGATCGACATCAGATCGACTTGGATGACTCCCATAATCGAGTACCTCACAATAGGGAAGTTACCCGAGGAGCGAAACGACACAAGGAGGGTACTTTACCAGGCTCCGAGGTATATAATGATAGACGGGATATTGTACAGGCGTGGCCTCTCTTTACCTCTTCTGCAGTGTGTTCTGCCAGGCGAGGCGAAGACCATTTTGCAGGAGGTGCATGAGGGATTTTGTGGAGATCACACTAGGGGGCAATCCCTGGCCTTAAAGGTGTTGAGGCAAGGGTATTATTGGCCCACTCTTTCAAAGGACTCGATCTCTTATGTCAAAAGTTGCGACAGGTGCCAGCAGTTCGCCACAGTCGCCTGAGCCCCTCCAGTCGAGCCAAAGATGATCTCATCCCTGTGGCCGTTCGCGGTCTTGGTGATTGATTTAGTTGGTGCCCTTCCCACGGGAAAGGGAGGAGTTCGCTATGCTATGGTGGCTATAGACTACTTCACAAAATGGGCAGAGGTAGAAGCCCTGGTGACGATTACTTCAAAGAGGGTCCTCGACTTCGTGGTCAAGAATATTGTCTACCGATTCGGGCTGCCAAAGAAGATCGTGTCGGATAACGAAACACAATTCGATAGCGACCTCTTCACCGAATTCTGCGAGAGGCACGACATAGTTAAAAGCTTCTCCTCCGTGGCCTATCCCCATGGTAATGGGAACGTCGAGGCTGTCAACAAGACATTGAAAGCAAGCCTTAAGAAGAGGTTGGATGAAGCCAAGGGAGTAACAGCTCCCCCAGGTGCTGTGGGCATACCGGACCTCACACCGAACTTCGACGGGTCACACTCCTTTCTCCCTAGCTTTCGGGAGCGAGGCTGTCCTTCCCATCGAAGCAAAGATAGCCTCGCACAGAGTCCGGGCATTTGACCAAGACCAGAACGACAAATTTCTCTGCGCGTCCCTCGACCTAATTGACGAAAAATGAGAAGCTTTGCAGCTACAGCTCACGCATTATCAACAGAAGATCACTCGTTACTTCAACTCAAAGGTCAAGAAATGCATCTTTAGCATAGGCGACCTGGTGCTCAGAAGAGTCTTCTTAGCCGGTAAGGATCCTAAGGACGGAGTGTGGGGGCCAAACTGGGAAGGACCCTATCAAATAATAGAGGTTGTGAAAGAAGGAACCTTTAAGCTATCTCGGCTTAATGGAGAGGTAGTCCCACGGACCTGGAACGCTATACACCTAAAGAAATATTATCAGTAATACTTTTGTAAGGCTAAGTTAGAAAAGCCACCTTGTTTTATTAGATAATGAGACAGTTTCTTCGTATTATTGTATATTTTTGTGGACGTAATGTTAAAAGAGCACGTTTCAAGTAACCACGAAAGTTCCTTTCCTGGTTACTTGGGGGGCATACGTCCTGGATAAAACCAGGTCCTAAACTTAGAAGTTGATTCAAATTGATTAATCTATGTTTTTCTTAAAAAGCATGACATATCAATAAAGAATTAACGCGAACTAAGTTTTTAAAATCAATATCCTGGAAACAACCAGGTCCTAAACTTAGAAGTTGATTCAAATTGGTTAATCGATGTTTTTCTTAAAAAGCACGAGATATCAATAAAGAATTAACGTGAACTAAGTTTTTAAAATCAATATCCTGGAAACAACCAGGTCCTAAACTTAGAAGTTGATTCAAATTGGTTAATCGATGTTTTTCTTAAAAAGCACGAGATATCAATAAAGAGTTAACGCGAACTAAGTTTTTAAAATCAACGTCCTGGAAACAACCAGGTCCTAAACTTAGAAGTTGATTTAAATTGATTAATCGATGTTTTTCTTAAAAAGCATGAGATATCAATAAAGAATTAATGCGAACTAAGTTTTTAAAATCAACGTCCTGGAAACAACCAGTTCCTAAACTTAGAAGTTGATTTAAATTGATTAATCGATGTTTTTCTTAAAAAGCACGAAATATCAATAATAAATTAACGCAAACTAAGTTTTTACCAAATGCGCTAAAAGTAAATAACAATAATGGTAAAAGTAGATTAAAATGAAACTCGAGAAAACCAATTGTCTCGAGGAGAAAAACCTCGTGGTAAAAGATTACAAATAAATAAAAATAAAAATTCTAGGCCCCCCCAGGCCGTTCCATTGAGGTCACCCCTTCGGTCTCCTGCTCGCCTGCAGCAGAAGTCTCCCCAGTCTCAGAGGGCGCCTCCTGTTGAAGACGAGCCTTGAACTTCTCGAGGAAGAGCTCCCACACCTCCGGCGCCAGGAAGGAGAAATCGCCATCCTGGTTGAAGGCCCAGCAATGATAGAGCATGGCTTCCATGGAGGAGCTGGAAGATGCCCTCTCTGCAACAAGGGCGTCCTTGGCCTCCTCGCTTTCCTTGACAGCCGTCAGGGCAGCCTTGGCATCTCGCTCTTGCTGTAGTGCAGACACGAGAGCGACCTGAGCAGTTTGGAACTCGCCCTTGATCTCGTCAAACCTGGCTCTAGATCAAGCTATGCTGCGGTGTAGAGCCAAAGCTGCCTACAAAGGAAAAGATAGTAAGGCATGTGCTAAAGAGAAAGTAGAGAAAATTGACTAAGTTAACTAGGTAACCTTACCGTGAGGTTCATCCCCAGCGAAGACTCCATGACATTCTCGAGGCTCCTCGTCTCGATCTCCCGCAAGTCCCTCGGGGTGGCGCTGTAGTAATGCTCCACCGTATAGCTCGCGGTCTCGTAGACCGTCCCTCGGAAGGCCTCGGGGAGTTTCTCCAAAGCCTGAGTGTTAACCGGTATACGCACAGTGGGATTGGGAGCTGGCAGGGTTCCAATTGGTGCCTCCTGATCCCGAGCAGGGACAGGAGGTCGCGGAGGAGGTGGAGGCATGTTCTCCACTGTTGCAGGGGCCTGACTCCTCCCCTTAGCGGGAGACTTTGAGACGGAACCGAGAGGAGTCTTCTTAGTAAACCGGGGCTTCTTGACCAGTGGCCCGGACGATCCGGAGGGAGGATTCCCCCCCTGGAAGATGGACCGCAGGACGTTGTCTTCGAGCTGTGCCATCTCTTCACCTGAAACAAAAAGAAGGAAGCGTTAGGACACATGTAAGGTTATTCGATTATGAGAAAAATCTAAGGATGTATTGAAGAGGTCCTACCCTCCGAGCTAGAGGAGGAATCTATTGCCACGACCTCCAGCCGCAGAGCTTCTATGGGGGACTCTAGGTTTATAACTTCGCGAATGAGAGGGGGCTCGGGGTCCGGATCAGCCTCAAGACTGGACTCCTCTACATACTGCCTAAGCCCCGGAGCGACTACACCCTCCAGAAGGGAGGGCCAAGACCTAAGGTTGGTCTCGTACTCCTCAAAAAAGGCTAACCTAAAAGCCAGGGTGTTGTCTACTGCTACAGTGCCCCTAGGGCGGCTCATGTCATAGGGTAGCACCAGTTGATCTACACACTGGAGTAGGGTTATGTTAAGGTCTGGGTCATCTTGGTGATGATGTACGAGCTAGCTTGGGTTAAACCTAGCGAGCCGAAGGTCTACGGCAGCCCTGTCTAAGTCCCTAAACAGGTATGAGTTACCTTGGCCAGAGGGGCCGGCTGCTGCCCCGAACTGGATATGATCCGCGTCAAGGCCCTGAACAGCCTCGAGGGCCTGCTTCCGGCGCACGAGCGGCACCTTGTCTTCCTCGTCCTGCTCATCATTCACCGTAGCACCCCCCTCAGGAATGGGCACCAACTCGCGAGCTGCTGCGATGGCCCGTGACCTCCTCAAGGCCAGGGTCTGCCCTGGAGAAATTAACTTACACGCCAGCATCGTCTCATCAGACACGAGCTAGCGGTAGTCTTTTTCGCTTGGTGGGAGCCCTGCCAAGGTCTCATATTGACCCCCGAGGGTCACCGATTTGGCCGTCCTCACAAAAATGGTTGCACGATGGTATTCAAGTCAATACACATGGAAAGAAACAAATCAGTGACGATTTTGTGAGATGAGGATAGGAAGAACTTACGAGGACGGTTGAAGTAGTGGTGATCACAGTTACGAAACCGTGTCAACATAAAGAACTGCTCCTTGAAGTCGTTGGGGTGGTTGGGCAGCTCGATGACTGCAGCAGAGTTGGGAAAGCGGGTTAGGTAGTAGAACCCGTCGCCTCGCCCCCGTTGATCCGGGCTGGCTTTGAGGCAGAAAAAATAAAGGATGTTCGTTGGTGTAGGGACCTCCCATTCATGCTTCAGGAAGAGGTACCTCAGCCCCGCCAGCAGACGGTAGGAGTTAGGGGGCAGTTGGAAAGGAGCCACCCTCATGCAGTTCAGAAAGTCCGCAATGTACTGGTCCAAAGGAAGGAAGGCCCCGACCTTGAGGTGTTCGTCGCTCCAGGCCACGAACTCCTCGTCGAGGGGCGTGCAGCTCCTCTCGCCCTCAAAGGGAGGTCAGGCAACAAGAGCACCTATCCCAATTTCGATGTTATGGGACAGCAAGATCTTGTTGACCTTCCCTTGAGTCGTAACCTTTGAGACTATCCTCTCTGCCTCAAAGAAGGCATCAGGTCCCACCTCGACCTCTTTCTCCATGGTGGGACCAAAGTGGGGGATTGGGGATTCAAAAACTATCTCTTTCCCCTTGTTGGCCTGCTGGGATGACGAGCCGGCGGCACTCTTTTTGGGCATGTTCTTCCTGGGCCCCATCTGGTCGCCTAACAAACAAAGATAAAGAAAGTTTAGATAGGCAACCTAAAAATAGAAAAGGGAATCTAGCGCGAGAAATGATTTTCGTACACTGGCTGAGGTAATCTCAGCCCGCGGTGCGTGAGGCCACGCGGTGCTGTGATCACGCGCCTATGTTCCCAACGAATCCCTGATTGCTCGGGATTTGTGTGTCAGGAGGGTCAGAATAATGCTTGCCTTGGAGGGAAAGTTTCAAAAAGCAAAACCGCCTGGGAAGCATGACCCCTAAGCTACCCGGTTTCGCACCCCAGAAACCTATCGCCTTCCCCCCTCCAAACAGGCATTCTGAAAAGCTACCCAGAAAAGTTACCCATAAATTATCTTGTCCTATACGTCACATTCCTAAACATGTTCTCATATGATCGATACCCCTAGGATAAAAACCTACGTACAAAACACCAACCAAAAAACAACCTACAGTGTGCGACTAAGAAAGAAGTTTACCTAACAAGAGAAACGGAAGTATCAAAACGTGCAATAGGCAGAGGACTTACAGTGTTTTTTCCGTGTGAAAGTCGCAAGGAGCGTAGGAGTCAGAGTCCTTGTGGAGCCTTTAGAACTGGAGTCACGGAGAAACTCTTGTGGCAGGAGCGTAGAGACCTCTGGGACGATAACTGGAAAAAGAAAGACTTCTGAGGCTAAAAAGGAGAGAAGATGAGGAATTTTTTTTCAAATAAAGGGTGGCTCATGTGAAAGGTGGCCAACCATATATATACGTAAAAGGCAAAGGAACGAGGACCGTTTGATCGCATTAATGTGAGATACGAGAGTCGCAACTCGAGAGACGAAACGACGGCCGAAGATAGGCTAGGCCATTTAATGCAATTCTCAGAAGCCGGATCATCGCCAACCATGGTGCTCCACGTGTCCGACACCTGCGCAGTGGACGGGACATGAAGAGTCGAAAAAGAAACCTAAAAGCCCCTGCTGTGGTCACAGATGACGTCATGTGTCACGAGCAAAGGCTTGGGGGGCAAATGTACGCCCGAAATATTCGCGAGTTATTAGCGAGCTGGAAAAGGGCATAATTCAATCCGCCACATGTAAATCGTCCACCCAGAGCTGCTATTACAAGTCTCCACCTCTCTAGCCCGAGCTGATCAGAGAGTTAGCAGTCTACTCGAAGGCAGCGGGTCAGCAGTATGGATATCACGAGCTGACGCTACATCAAGCTTGAGGTGCGGCATAGATCTGACACCTGAATCCTTGTAAAGGCTACCAAGCAATGTAAACGTGCACATATCATACATCACGTGTCTATTCCATTCCTGAATTCTCGGACACGCAGAATAAACGTGCGTGTTCAGGCACCCCATGACTGGTTTGGGCCATGCGGCCCATTATCCCCCCTTACCTATTGATTAGACCACACCTCACTGTCAGGTTTTAGGAATTAATCATCAGTGTCACAGAGATGACATGATGGGTAAGAGGGTCACGGGATGCCCCCCTTTATCAACGTCCAGGTATCCTCTCCCTATAAATCCCAAGACCCTGGGCGTTGCAAGGGGTTGGCATATTTTTTGTAAAGAAACACCCTGTAAAGAATAGTCAAGAGAGATCAATAATATTGACTAGTGGACTAGAGGGATTTTAACCTTCGAACCACCTAAAAGGAAAGGAGTGATAACCTTCCCACGATACTAATTTTTCCAGTTTAGAGTTACGATATTTTCACATTACGGTTCACTATTCAGCACTAATCCATCCTGTTTATTCGTATAATTATCTGTTGGCAAAGAACCGCGTCAACAAACTTATTCCTCATAAGTTATCTTTATTCCATTATGACCCCTCTTTCAACAAATCTTAACAATAAAGCCCCTAACACTTGAAGGAAATCGTGATTCGTCACTTTAACACATATCTCGAGCACCCTCGGTAATTTCAAACATAAAATATCTTACTCAGATGTTAATATCACATAAACATATTCATACAATCACTTAACACGTAATTTCACAAAATTATAAAAACACCCCTCAAGAGTATTAAATTACCAAAATGCCCTCACAGGCCAAAATTACAAAAATATCCATTAAACGAAAAGGAGGATATTACAGAATTCTCTACAGACGAGGTCATTCTTTGCCCCTCCTAAGGTGCGTTTTCCCGAGGAAGTGCAGGATATCCTCTGAGAAATCCATGAAGGATTTTTTGGTGACCACGCTGGGGGGGCAAAACTTGGCTCTAAAGGTACTAAGGCAAGGTTATGAAAGGACTCGGGCAGATATGTCCTCAAGTGTGACAAATGAAAATATTTTGCCACCATTGCCCGAGATGCATCCATGGAGCTACCTATGATTTCCACACCCTGGCCATTCTTTATATGCATGATTGGCTTAATCATTTCATTTCCTACTAGGAAAGGAGGAATTCGCTACGCAGTTGTCGCAATCGACTATTTTACTAGGTGGGTTGAGGTCGAGCCTCTAGAAACTATAACATCAAATAGAGTGCTAGATTTCATCGTGAAAAAAATCATGTGCCATTTTGGACTCCTAAAGAAGATTGTGTCTGATAACAAAACTCAATTTGATAGCGACCTATTCACAACCTTTTGCGAGAAATACGACATAATGAAAATTTTATCTTCAATAGCATACCCTCAGGCTAATGGACAAGTCAAGGTAGTAAACAAAACCCTAAAGGCGAGCTTAAAGAAGCGACTAGAAGATGCTAAAGGGTTGTGGTCTCAATAGCTCCCGTGAGTGCTCTGGGCCTACAGAACCTCACATCGCACTTTCATTGGACATACTCCCTTCTCCCTGACTTTTGGAAGTGAGGCTATGCTCCCAGTTGAGGCTCTAGTGACGTCACATGGACAAAGAACCTACAACCAGGATCAGAAACATGACTTTTCTAATGCATCCCTAGATCTAATTGAAGAGCAACGGAAAGAATCTCAGTTGCAGCTCGCCCATTACCAGCAAAGAGTAGCTCGATATTTTAATTCAAAAGTCAAGGGGCGTAGACTTGAGCTAGGGAATTTGGTGGTCCGGAGGGTGTTTCTAGCTAACAAAGACCCTAAAGACAGTGTACTAGGATCGAACTGGGAAGGACCCTATCCGATCGTGGAGATCTTACGAGCAGGAACATTCAAACTTGCTCGGCTAAGTGGAGAATTGTTTCTACGAACTTGGAACGCTCTACATCTCAAGAAGTATTATCAGTAGTAGGACGTCCTTGTTAAAATTAATGAGTTTTATTTTTTGTAAGGCTTATTTGTAAAGGCCATTTCATTTTGTTTGAACTTGAATAATAAAGGGTTTCTACGTATTTTAAACTTGGTATCAATTCATTCATTTTATTCTTGTAATTTAGCATGAATCAGTTATGTAAAAGCGATCTAGAATATTTATAAATTATGACCGCTTGGGGGGCATATAACCCTTGAACAGTCTTTGAAACATTCAGCGAATTTAGGTTAAAAAAATTTTGCAACTTAAAATTTAGAAATTTGATTTCTAAGAAATTTTGAATACAAACTAAGTTAAGAAAATTTAAAGCATAAAAAACAAAATCCTAGAATTTAACTAGGTACAAAATTCCTGGAACTAAACCAAGTCCAAGGCCTGATCCCTAATAGGTATACGCGAATAGGCGATCAAACTCCTAGAAATAACCAAGTCATCGACCAGAAATTAACTGGGCGAGCCATCAGGAAAAATATCTTGGTCTAAAGTTACCCCTATAACTATTTGAATGTATAAGGACCTTGAAGGTTCATAAACATAAATGCTTGATAGAGAAGGGGGTGAACAAAAAAGGTTAGATATAACAAAATCAACACATATAAAGAAAATATGTATAAACAAGGACAACTAACCTTGAATAATTGTCTCGACCTAAAAGGGCCAAATACAAAGGGATCCATACACCCAAATAAAGAAATAATAATAAAATAAGAGAGATCCCCCATCATCCCTGAGATCTGATCATTTGCCTTCGGGATGACACCTCTTCCTCCTTAACCTCTGTCGTAGCTCTTGAAGCCTTCGTTGTCTCCGTAGGCTCTTTTGAAAATCGGTCTTGGAACTTGGTGAGGTAGCGCCCCCAAAGTTCTATGTCCAGGAATGAGAAATATCCTTCCTCATTGTACGCTCAAACCCAACAAAACATTTCTTCCAAAGAGTTTTTTGCTTCAGCAATGTCCTCCTTGGCCTTGGCCTCCACCTCCGCAAACTTCTGCTTGAGAATGTCGACCTCCGCAACCTTCTGCTTGAGATTGTTGACCTCCGTAAGCTTTTGCTTAAGATCGTTAACTTCAAGCTGAAGTTGGTTCCGTTGTTGGATTACCTTCAAGGTTTGCGCTTTGGAATTTCGCTCATTCTCCTAGGAGGTCTTAAAAGCATTGCTGACCTCCTCCACCTCAGCTCGGACCCGATCTATGCCATGAATCTGAGCCATGCAAGAATTCAGACAATGAATGAAGAGGGGTCAATTTGTGAAAGCATGGAACTAAAAAATGAGGATAAGGATAATAATTACAGTTAGAATCATCCCCAGTGCAGAGTCGAGAACGGTCGTTGTAACGACCCAAAATCCCTAATGTGGCTTAGAGCCTGGATTAGGGGGCCAGGAGGGCCATAATTGATTTATTATGCAATTAAATGATTATGTGCATGAATATGTTAGTTATATTATTATATGATTATAAATGCATGCATGTGGGTCCACTTTTCATTGTAAGGGTATTTTGGTAATTTGGTCCGTTGAGGGCATATTTGTATATTTTCATGCATGTTTATGATTTATGTATGAGGCCACATTATTATGTGGATATGTTCGAGCTATTCGACATAAGACGATTTTAGCATGTAAATTAGCGGTTTGGTCATAATGGGATTAATTTCCAGGCTCAAGGTGAGTCTCGGGGTAATTTCATGATTAGTACATTACCGGGAATTAAAGGGTAATGGGATTTGATTTAATTAACTATTTGATAATATTGGGAATAATGGGAATTGGAGGATGTTAATTATAATTAAAGGGGTAGATGGGAAATGACGATTTTGCCCTTGGGAGCTGTTAAGGAAATAAATTAGGCTTAAGGATAATTTGGTCTTTTGACCAAGGGTTATATGCTTAAGTTAGAAGGTTGTAAAAGAAATAAGGCAGCAAAAACAGAGTACTCTTCTTCCTCTTCCTCGATCATCTCCTTCTCTCTTTTCCTTTGAAATTTTGAAGCTGAGATTGAGGGTTCAAGCTAGGAGATCAAAGCTTGAGGTTCTAGGCTAGTGTTCAGCCATTGAAGGGGGTTTAATTCTGAGTTGGAGGTAAGGTTTCAGCAATTATTTTTCTGGTTTTTAAGTCGCAACCCGCCCTTGGTACCCAGCCAGAGTGCTCTCTGACTTGGGGCCGTGTCGCGACTCACTAGGCCAAGTTGCGACCCGCCCCTTCCTTTTGTGCCAGGGAGGAGTTTTCAAGGGCTTAGGCTCGAGGATTCAATTCCTAAGGCTCGAGATCGAATCTACTAACCGTTTTAGTACGATTTGAGGTCCTGGGAGCGAGGTTTAGACCATGAACCTTTTATGATTTATTTTATTAATGGAATTCCATATTTGGTTATGACTAGGTGATTGCTAAGGGACCAAAGGATTGATCGTTCTCAAAGGGTCGTTATTTTATTATTTCACGCTCAAACCAGAGGTAAGAAAAATGCACCCAGTATATGACATGCATGGTTATTGATGAGGCATGTTAAGTGCTCTATATGTGGATATCGATTGCATATTAAATGCTTAGCAGTCGTGCTTACTTGTGAGTGGTACTGACTTACTAGTCAGAACCGGCAATGGTGTCAGTATTGACTGTGAAGCTGTGACTTATTAGTCAAGTTTGGTAGTGGTATTGAGCACTGGTCGTATAGAATTGACCTATGAGTCAAGAACGGTATTAGCGTGTTTAATGCAAGCCGAAAATATTAGATCTAATCGACATAAGCATTATCAACATAAGCATGAAATTCTTGACCAACCTTAAGTTCGATGAAAACAAAAGTGCTTGTCTAGTCTAAAGGCTAGCTACTTAGAGCCAGAGCCAAAAAGGCTAAGGTGACTGATACGTCACATGGCTTAGGGAGCGGATCCCCAGAAATGGACTTATTAGCCATCTATTTAAGGAGAAAAA
The DNA here is from genome assembly GCF_963169125.1 of Humulus lupulus. Lineage (NCBI taxonomy): Eukaryota > Viridiplantae > Streptophyta > Magnoliopsida > Rosales > Cannabaceae > Humulus > Humulus lupulus. The sequence continues at coordinate 133,891,133 of NC_084793.1, forward strand.
CCCTAGAGATGGACTTGCTAGTCATCTATATAGGGAACAGATCCTTAGAGGTTGACTTATTAGTCACATGCATAGCGTGTGACTCAATAGTCACTTATCTGATTAGGGCTACAAGCCCCAGCATAATTACCAAAATCATTATTGATATACATTTATCTGATTGGGCTGCAAGCCCCAGAATGATTACCATAATCATTTATTGATATTACATACATGCAGTAATAAGTTTTCTTGCTGAGTCTTGGCTCACGGGTGCTATGTGGTGCAGGTAAAGGGAAAGAAAAGCTCACCCAACCTTGAGTGGAGAGCTTAGGTGGCGATGTGTACATATGCGGCTGCTTGACCACCACAGCCAAGGTATTTCTCAGAAGAACTAGGGGTTAACCCTATTTTTGCCGCTTAGGTCGGTGGGTAATTTTTACACTGTAATGACCATTTTGGATTGTAAATAACTGTGTAAACGCTTTTATGGGCCCATGTATAGTTTTATGTTTTAAATAAAATATATCCATTCCCTTTTATCACGATTTTTTTCACCTTAGCCTATTAATAACACCTAGATGCACGTTTATAACCAAATGACTCATTTAGTGAGTTAAGCACTGTTTAAAGTCCATAGTAACAGTCTTGGAGTAAACAGGGCGTTACAGTCATCAAAGGTCTCGCCTCAATAGACTGTAACTCTTTGGCACTGACCAAACTCGTGTGCTTCATCAAGTGGTTCATGATATTTTGATATGAATCGCGCAGAGGCTCTAGATATTTCCCCACCTCGAGGGGAGGAACTAGGACCGTGATAGTCGGAGCTTCAGATTGGTTGACCTATGGGACAGAAGCGGGGTCGCAAGGATCTGGTGGAGGAGCTAGTAGGGTTGTTACTATGGTGGCCTGAGGCTGCTACTGCTTTTGGGCAGAGCTGATACCCATGTCTTTCACAGGACACCCGGTAGTGGTTCCAGCCCCAGGAGTGGTTTTCTTCAAAACCCTCTACCTCTTTACGTTTGGTCTGATTTTGAAGGCCTCCTTTAGATTCATGACTTCGTCTGCAAAAGAGCGAGCATAAGTGTCAGGTCCAAAAAGTGTTAGTCAAGATAATGCAAAGTAAAAAGTAACAGAACAAGAACCGTACCCTCCGAACTAGAGGAGGAAACTACTACGATCAGTTTCGAATTATGGACTGAGTTGGGTATAACCTCTAACTCTTGGATTATTGGGGGAGGGGGAGATTCTAGAATTACTAAATCATGGGACCTAAGGGGTTCGAGCTCCTCATCTGGACTAAGCTCGTGCCCGGCTTTCCTAATACCCGGTGTAAATGTACCCTGACACAATGAAGGCCATGACAGGAGGTTTGTACCGTACTATTAAAAAATGGTGGACCTAAAATGTAAAATATTATCTACAACTACAGTATATTTTGGATAGGCAAAATCATGACATACGACCAGTTGGTCAACGCACTAATCTAAAGTCACATCTAGGTCCGGGTCTACTAGATGTCAACTCACAAGATGCCTCGGCTTGAATTGAACTAGCCTGAAACTGGAAGCAGCCTAGTTTATTTCTCTGTCTAGATTACCTTGGCCAAAGGTGCCGGTTGCTGCCCCAGATTCAATGCGACCTCGACCAGAATCTTGTCTGTCTTCGGAGTTCTTTCTTTTACGCACCAAAGGTGCGACCTCCTTTTCTTCCTCAACATCCTTGACGATTGGAGGAAGCTCCTAGGGAGGACCTCGAGGCTTGAAGGCCAGTGTCTGATCTTCTCGGATCAACTTACAAGCCACTATGGTGGCATCATTCACCACCGCCCAAAACTCCTTCTCCTTAGCAGAAGCACTGGCCAGAGTTTGGTATTGACCCCCAAGAGTCTCAGACCGCTTTGTTCTCTTGTAAATAGCTTCAAAAGAAAACAACTTGATCATAATAAGTTTTAACTTGGTTAAGATAAGGAATTTAAGAAAGACTTAAAAAGGCTGAGAAATTTACGAGGACGGTTAAAGTATCGGTGGTTGCAATTCTTGAACCCGTTCAACATAAAGAATTGATCTTCATAGTCGTTCGGGTAGCTGGGGAGATCGATTGTGCTGGCGGACTAAGGAAACCGAGTGAGGTAGTAGAAACCTTCACCTCGAGTTTTAGTGTTTGGATTGGCTTTCAGAAAGAAAAATTACAAAAGGTCCTTTGGAGTGGGGACCTCCCACTCGTTCTTGAGGAATAAATACTTTAACCGTGCAAGGAGGTGATATGAATTCGGGGGGATCTGGAATAGCGCGAGCTCGACGTAGTTCGGAAAGCCTACGAAGTATTGGTCCAGCAGGAGGAAGGCACCAGCCTTCAGATGCTCATCACTCCAAGCCCCAAAGTCATCTTGTAACAGGGTGCAACTCTATTCTCCAACAAAAGGAGGTCGAGAATAGAATTTGGGACTCATTTCTATCCCGTGACTCATCATTATCTTGTTGTCTTTGTCTTGATTCGTTATTCGTGACACGATCCTCTCAGTCTCAAAGAAACTATCAGGTCCTACCTCGACCTCCCTCTCCACCACTAGGCCAAAGTTGGGAATGGGTATCTCGGGGGCGACCTGGTTCTCTTTGCCTCGAGAAGAGGAGCCTGTCACAGTTTGGGGAGGCCATGACAAAGATTTTAGTTCGCCTGATTACAAAACAACTCATTACAGGCGACCTGGGAATATAACCTCCCAGGCGACCTGGGAATAACAGAAGAAATGGCAACCTAAAATAGTAAGGCTTCATTACTCAACCTAAGGTATCTATGAGTCATGAGTAGGCTTAATACCCTGACACGTGGTCCCAAGCGCGTCTCTAGCTAATGCGCCCAAATCTCAGGAAGGTGCTAAAATTTCGGGATTTGTGTGTCAAACGCAATGGTTTCGAAAGGTGGTCTAATGCAAAACCACTCCAATACCGTAACCCTTAAGCTACCCAAATCTGAATCTAAAACCCTTGAATCTTCAAACCGATAAATTCAAACATTCATCCTTTAAACCCATAAAATAACCCATGTTTTTGTGCATTATTTCTAATCGCTTCCAGTGCTATTGTTTTTTTGCCTAAAAAAACCTACACTAAACTCGTAGACAACCAAAATAAGGCAAATTCACTATAAAATTTCATAAAACTTGTTGAAAAATGAGAAAATGAAATTTAAACCAGAGGTGAGCATCCTTACAGATTGATTTCTTAATCGATGAGTGCAGGAAGAGTAGAAAATGCCTCAACATTTTGAGAAGAAGAGAGAGAAAAGGAAAGTTTAGAATGTAAAGGTGGCTAGGCACAGATTCTGCTCTTTTATTTATATGTAAACTTCGGGGAGAAGTCTGAGCCACACGATTAAAGCAAGACGAGATTTGAGGGTCAGAATTAAATAAACCAAACGGCGGCAAAAAGTTGACAAGACAATTGTGGCAGTACTCAAAACCCGAATAGACCCTTATAACAAGCAGACATGTGTCCCATACTCGAGCGAGTGGGTGGGCACATTTTCTCATGACAGAAGCCGAAAATCCCCTACTATGCGTGTTAGAAGTGACGCCATGCACGAGCATGAGCTTGGGGGAAAATGTTGTACCCTAAAAATACGAGCTCGATTATTTAGCTCGGGGTATAGCTAGCGAGATAAATAGAAGAGGCAAGACTTCGAAGATGTTTTTTTTAACTCCGAACCTAACAGCTCGAGGTTGTGTCGCTGAGTCCAAGACAGCCTAGGATCTTCCAGATCATCAAAGATGCAAATGACAGAGATCGAGGTATCCTATTCCAGCCTAAGTCAAACAACCTTAATCCAGTCATATTCAGCTAGATAATGGCATCTAGCTCAGATGGAAGAATCCCTATAAACTTGAAACTAAATAAAACACAAAATAGCAATTTATGTAAATCTTGGTGTATCCTGCCTAACCAAAAATAAACAATGACAATTTTTTTACCGTATAAGTAAATAAAATTGTTTAATTACATTTTTGTCTTTTCAATAAAAATAAACGGACTAGTATATTATAATATGAATTAAAAATAAATAAAACCAAAATAACACCAAACATTCTCCTTCAAAATCTCTAATACATCTCTAATTTAACAAACAAAAAATGCTATATTTTTTTTAATAATTAGGGTTTTTAGCGGCGAAAATACTCAATGTTTTCGCAGTGTTCCACTTTTACACCCAATCTTTTTTTTTTGTGGTGAATATACCCAAACCCGCTAAAAGCGTCTCTCTGTTACTACCCACATGTTAACACCGTTAATGGTGCTTATGTGGCATTGACGTGGCATGACCGAAATAACATATAAACGCCACGTGTACAATATAAAATAAAAATTAATTTAAAATTGCAAATAATTATAAATTAAATAAATAAATAAACAACCAAAATTAAAAAATAATTTCATAAAAAATGAAAAAAATAAATAAATCAGTTTAAAATTATAATTAAAAAATTTCTTCACTTTCTTGCTATTTTCTCACACTTTCTCTTTAATTTTCTAGCCTACCAAACATTTCAACATTCAAAAATCCTATGTTCTCACACTTTTTCTCTCATTTTCTAGCTTACCAAACTTTTTTTTTTTTAAATTGTACAAAGAGAGAGTATAAACACAAATTCATACAAATCATTGATAAAAAAATACTCAAATTCATACAAATGAGATCTAAAAGAAAAAATCCAGATTTTCTTTTCTTCTCTCAAACTTTCTCAACATCCAAACACCCATAATAATTTGGGCAAGAGAAAATGAAGAAAAATAAATAAATAAAGGGCTGATAAATTTTGGGCCTGAGAGAAGAAGAAGATGAAGAAAAATAAAAATAAAAAGAAAAAGGGGGAGGGGAGGGTGCTGTGAAAATCCGGGTGCAAGAGAAGAAAAAGAAAGAGGAAGAAGAAAAAGAAAAAAAAAAGGGGGTTGGGGGTGCGAAAATCTGGGCAAAGAAGAAGAAAGAGGAAGAAGAAAAAGAAAAAAAAAAGGGTTGGGGGTGCGAAAATCTGGGCAAAGAAAGAGAAAAAAAAAAGGGTGGGGGCTGAGAAAATCTGGGCGAAGAAAGAGAAAAAGAAATAAGAAAAAGACAAAAGACAAAAGAAGAAATTGTGGGCAAAGAAAGAGAAGAAGAAAAAGACAAAGACAAAGAAAAAAGAAGAAAATCTAGGCAAAGAAAGAGGAGAAGAAGAAGAAGAAGAAGAAGAAAATGTGGGGAGTGGGGAAAACGTAGGGTAGTGGTTGTTTTTTATTTTTTAATTATATTTATTAATTTTTATTTGATAGATTTTATAATTTAAAAAAATAATTTGATTTTGATTATAAAAATATTTTTTTTAATTAATAAATATTATTTTATATTGTGCACGTAGAAATGACGTGGTAATGATATCTTATTTCGGTCAGGCCACGTCAATGCCACATAAGCACCATTAACAGTGTTAACAAGTGGGTAGTAACGGAGAGACGCTTTTAGCATATTTGGGTATATTCACCACCAAAAAAAAAAGATTGGGTGTAAAAGTGGAACACTGTGAAAACATTGAGTATTTTCGCCGCTAAAAACCTTAATAATTTTACCTATTAAAAAAATAATAAACAAAAAATTATACTATAGTACAGTATGCATTACAAATCAACTTTCTGCTTTATCAAAACGTGAGGAGTGAGAATAAAAGAGTAAGAACAGTATTTTAAGAATACATAATATTTTTTTCCTCTGAACTTTTGACACTATTATATTGTGCTCCCTAAAATATACGGTCAGTTAAAATTTCTCATTTAACTATTGATACTATCAAATCGTGCCCCCTATTACAATTTACATAAAATAAATAATATTTTTGCCCCCTGAATTTTGACAACTACCAAATTGTGCTCCCTTTAATTATAAAAATCTATTTTTCTATTAGTTTTTAAAAAAATTAAAGAAAAATTATTAAAAAAATTCAATAAAAGACTAAAATTATTTAATGTTCCTTTTAAATACATTTAAGTTTAAAAATATTTTTTAAAAGAAAAACTAAATTGATACAAATGAGTAAAAATATTCCCTTCTTCTTTATTCTTTTTTTATATCTTTTTCTAATTACTTTCTATTCTTTTATTTTTGTCCAATATTTTTAATTAATTAAGTTTTATATATTTCTTTTAAAATTAGTACATTTTAAATTTACAATATTTTGTATATATTTAATTTTTAAAATGATTTTAGGGGGCAAAAATGAGAGAATAGAAAGTAATTAGAAACATTAATAAAAACGAATAAAGAAGAAGGGAATATTTTTTTTAATTATAAAAAATTAGTTTTTCTTTTAAAAAATATTTTTAAACTTAATATATTTAAAAAGAATTTTAATTAATTTTAGTCTTTTATTGATTTTTTTTAATAATTTTTCTTAAATTTTTTAAGAACTAATAGAAAAATAGATTTTAAAATTTTTACAACTAAATGGGGCATAATTTGGTAGTTGTCAAAGTTTGGGGGGCGAAAATACTAATTATTTTATGCAAATCGTAACAAGGGACACAATCTGATAGTATCAATAATTCACGGAAAAAATTTTAGGAGGCACAATCTAATAGTGTTAAAAGTTCAAGGGGCAAAAATACTATTTATTTATTTTTTTTTAATTATATTTGGTACTTATCAATATAATATCTTTATTAAAAACTGACTTATCAATATAATATCAAATGATTTTCTAAATAAAGAAAATAACAATTAAATAATTTAAATAATGAAATCCATGTATATTTATTTATAAATGAGCTCTGAAATGTATAATATTATATAATTAAGTCGAATTGTATTAATATTGTAATAGAAAATAACAATGTAATAGGTAATGTAAAATTCTCATTTATGGGGTTTCTTATTCTAAAAATATGTAAATATATGCAATAGGATAATTTTGTAGACCAAGTAATATATTTGAAAAAAAAAGGGTTATAAACTAGTATAAAAGATAAAAGTAAAGTAGATATTCGGATTAAAAAAAAAAAAAAACCTAACCTTTAAGTGAATTTTTTTTTTAAAAATAGTAGAAAGTTTAATTTCCTCTCACTTAAACTAGATGAGTATAGTTGCAAGTGGTTTTCCAAATCTAATAGCCTAGCCGAACTTGCTATTATTGGCCTTGACCCACTATGAGTCCATTAGCTTTGGCTCACTTTTGTCAAACTCACCTCGAGTGATTTAGTTATTCTCCAAGTGGTGGATCCGCAACTTCGGGATGTCTCGCACACAATCTGAGGACTCTAAAGATTACTCTTGTCTTAGGGCAGCTTCATCGAGCTCAGGCTCGGACTTGCGAACTATTGATTAAGTTGGCGACTAAGGCTGAAGGAGTAGGGCCACGCTATCAATCAACCAGTTCAGAGGCTAAATCTCATGAAGGCATCTTGGGAAATTCTGTCGCCCACTCTCAATCCTAGTCAAATCACAAAAGGATAGTACTCCTTGCCTTAGTATGATGCAACAACTCCCTTTTGTCTCCTAAGGTTGACATTCAGACCCATGAGTAGCCTCTTACCCTCTTACCTAAGACAGATCAATGATCGAGACTCACCCTTGGAGGCCCCAAACAATCTAGCAATCAAGAGCATCTACAATTTACCTATACAAGAAAGCTTACCAACCTCACTAATTCCAAGTTGAAGATTAAGAATTAGACCATCTTTCTCTCTATGTTTACACCCCCTCTCTAGAAAATACCCTCTTAAATCCCTCAAACACATCTTCGCTAAATGTCAAACATTCATCTCGCCTAGGGATAATCATCTAAAGAACTATTTAGTACACCTCCCCCACTAAAGTGATCAAAAAATTCGTCAAACCATCAAAACTGCTCGCACCGCACCATGTGATTTTGAACTCTTTACAGTGTGGGTTGGGTTGCATTTCCATGCAGTTTGAACCGTACTACATACATATACATATCACATATATAATTTATGCTTTTATCATTCACATTTAAGACTATTTCCTGTATATTTTCAATTTTCTTATCTTTTTTTAAGGTTAAACTTTATATTTTAATTATGTCGTAAAAGTTATAGTTAGAAAATTATTTTAATTTTACATTTAAATTTCATACCCTTAGACTTGCGATTTGATAAATGACTCAAACCAGATGTGGTACGGTCCATAAAAAAGACTCCAAACTGCACCACTAACATCCCTAAAAGAGATGCAGCCGCTAGTTCTTGAGGACGAACCTAGGCCGCGAGTTGAGTCTCAAGCCCATGCTTAGTGCACTTCCCTAATCCCTAGTTCTTTCCCATAATACCAATAACGAAATCTAGCACCAATAAATATAATCGAGTATTGAAAGGTAGTAAAGTAAAATAACCTATTAATAATCATAATATTAACCCATTTAACCTCTCCTGTCATGACCCGTCTATAAATTATAATATTTATTGAATTCTTGTTTGCATGTATCAAATATATTAGCTTATATATATTATATTAGCAGAACCAAAATCTAAATAACGAAATCCCAGGACTATAGTGCAGCAACATAACATCCCATGATTATTTTTCAACAAATTAACCATTCTAATATCATCAAAATACAAACAAACAAAAAAATGTAGCCAAATAGTGATAGGTGAGAAATTTTCATTTCTTGCTGAAAATTAAACATAACCAATTGACTTGAGAAGGGTTTCCGCATCTTTATTACCTGTGACAATCAGAGCTAAAACCATGTTAAATGAAACACTTGCTGATGACAAAATGAAAACATTTTCTTTTCACCATTTGGCTTTCCGGGTTTCTTTTTTTTTTTTTAAAAAAAGGAGAAGCCAATAAAAAGGATCGAGCCTAAAAAGGGGAAAATAAAAAGATAAATAAAGGTGCTATCTGATTTGTGTCAAAACTACAACAAGATCCCATGAACACATTCGCAGATCTTAATTAGGTAAATCTGACAATTTCTTTTACTTTTGACAGTTAAACTTTCATTAATTGTGAACTAACTATTTCTTTGAATAGGGTGTTACTGTGAATAATCAAGGGGTGGTGTCATTCTATGAATATTGAAAAGGTATTCACATATCAAACAAGGAGATTCTAGTTCAGGTAGAATGCTTACTCTCTCTTGAGGCAGAAAAAAAAATAGGAAAATGCTAAGGAAACAAAGCCGGGGAAAGAAGCCCTGTGCTTTCTGGAAGTCCAAACATCAAATTAAGATTCTGCATAGCTTGACCTGAAGCTCCCTTAAGAAGATTGTCAATCTGCACCAACATTTAAGAGCTTAGCCACTTATGATGCCATACATCAGGATTTGCTGCACCAGCACATAGTATTAAACAACAAAGTATTGAGAGCATGAACATACTACAGAAATGATTATAGCTCGACCAGGAATTCGATCAGGAAAGACGTTCATTAAACAATAATTAGATCCTCGAACATCATGAGTGCGAGGGACAATTCCTTTCTCTAATAAGATCACAAATTCTTCATCCTGTAACCAAATGACAACAGAATTATACTTTAATTACAAAATAATTTAAGGAAAAATATATTCCCTTGCCAAAGAAGGCAAACAAGAACGTTTGAGCAGGCACATGAATCAATGTGTATACCATTTCTACAAGGTAACAGCCAGAAACATTTCCCAAGGGTTGTACAGAACTCAAAGACTAGAAATATTAGACAGGCATATATGTTTTATCTTATTGTATGCAATTTACTTTCCTTATATATATATATATATATAGGTCATTCTATTCATCAATAAAATCAAATTAGAAGTATTCACACAAAAAATACATGGTATTTGAGCATTAGTAGTCCAAAAATTGAAAAATCTTTCCAACTTTTTTTCTGCCCTTTCTAAAAAAAAGGATTTAGGGATTTGCACTCTTGAGCTCAACCTTAAAAAACCATTTTAGGGTGAACTTCTACTCTCACCTCCTACACAGGCACCTCCGGCCGGCAAAACTTCGAAGTCTGACGCCCAGCAGAGCCGCGTGTGAGCCCCATGAGCCACCTCCATCTCCGACCATTCTCCCGCACGCGCGGTGTGTAAGGGCGCGTGCAGCACCCTGACGACGAGTTTTTCTGGCAACATCTTCATCGACACTCCCTGCTGCTTCTTCCACAATTTCATCAAAAATAAAATCAATCCACACAAACTTATTCTAGCCAATTCCTCTTCCTCAAAAAGTCAATCTCAAAAACTCCAGCTTCTTAAATCAATGGTTGCTACTCAACTTCTTCAATCAGCCAAGCCCACTTCTCTCATGTCACCACTTCTTCTCACAAAGTCAGCCATTTCTCAAAGGGCAAAATTGATGCAACTTCGACACCTCTTGACAGTTTATGCAGCAGCCAAACCCACCTTCAATCGAGGAAAGTGTCGGTATAATGTGTCATCAAGGTTCTATGTCTCACACATTTACTGCAACCTCCAACAAAGGTACTTGGACAGTTGATTCAGGGGCTTCCAACCACATGACGGGTGATTTACAAGTCTTCACCAGCTTCAAACCATGTACTAATTCCCACACAGTCATAATTTTCGATGGATCTCTCTCAAAAGTGATAGGGACTGGCTCTGTAACATTATTAGATGACCTTCTCCTTTCATCTATTCTATTTGTTTCTAAACTAAATTGCAACCTTCTTTCAATAAGAAAATTTACTCAAGATTTTAATTGTGTAACTAAATTCTATCCAAATCTTTGTAAATTTCAGGTTGAGGGTCTGGAAAAGGTGATTGGCAGTGCTGAAATGCATGATGAGATCTATATTCTCAAGGATTCCAATTTAGATTATGTTTTCAATTCTGTCTTTTTCAAATAAAAATCTCATCATGTTGTGGCATTTTCAACTTGGACATCCAAGTTTTGGTTGTCTTGAAAAACTATTTCCTCAATTATTTGTCCACAAAATACCAAGATTCTTTCATTGTGAAGTCTGTCAACTCGCTAAACATACTCGAAACTCTTATCCCAGTCTTCCTTACAAACCTCCACAACCTTTTCAATGATACATAGTGATATTTGGGAACCCTCGCGAGTAACAAATATTAATAGATCTAAATGGTTTGCATCCTTTATTAAAGATCATACTAGGACATCATTGACATTCCTTATGAATGAAAAATCAAAAATTGCTTCTATCTTTAAAATTTTCCATTCCATGATTCAAAATCATTTTAATCGAAAGATCAAAATCCTAAAAACTGATAATGAAAAGGAATATCTTAACTTCATTCTTAATCCATACTTGTTAGATCAAGGAATTGTTCACATTATTTCATGTGTTGATACTTTGCAACAAAATGGAGTGGCTGAGAGAAAAAACAGACATCTTCTTAAAGTTTCTAAATCTATCATGTTTTCAAATCATGTTCCTAAACAGTTTTGGGGGAAGCCTTACAGCCACCTATCTCATCAATCGTATGCCTAGCCGAGTACTACAATTCAAAGCCCCAAGAAATCTATTACTTGCAACATTCCCTCATATCTCAACCTTCTCCTCAGATCTTCCAATCAAAGTCTTCGGATGTACAACTTTTGTCCATGTTTATGATCACAAAAAAACAAAACTCGATCCAAAGTCTCACAAGTATCTCTCATTGGGTATTCCAACACTAAAAAATGGTACAAATGTTACTCCCCAATTTACGAAAAGGGTCTATAACACTATGTATGTCACTTTTTTTAACATCAATCTTTTTTTCTCAAATCTAGCATTCAGGGGGGGCATTCACGGGAATATCAGCTTTGGGAAACTATACACCACCAATTAGGTTCACTTATTCAAGGAGACCTAAAAAATAAAAAATATAAACAAGTTGTAAATAAGAATACAAATATTAGCTGATGTGGCAGTCTTATGAATGAGCTGTCTAATATTAGTTAATTGTTTTTTTTAGAGAAGAAAGAATTGAAAGCTTTATTGAATTTCAACAAGTAACAATGGTTCTAGGCACTTCGAGACGCCATGGATCTCCCTGAGTTGAAGACTCTCTTTACAAAACAAATCAATTCCCACCTAAACAATCGGCTACCACTAATATTTATAAACAACCCCTAACAAAAATAATTAACTAATATTAGATAGCTCACTGCCACAACAGCTAATATTTGTCTTATTATTTACATCTTTGTTTTTTAATATTTTAGGTCTCCTTGTATAAGTGAATCAGGGAAGACAGACCAAGACCGAGCAGAAGAATCATAGGAGATGGAGGAGTTGGTCGACTCCAAGATCGGCGAAGTTAGGGAGGAGGTTGGTTCTATTCGAGCAGAATTGGGGGATTTCCGAGAAGAGATGTGACGGCTCAAGGAGATGGATCTGACAACCCAACCTCTCGGACGCCGGAAAAAATGGCGAAGTTGGGACAGCGAACGGGTCTTGAGAAATCTTCGATACCGGAGATGGAAACCAACGACACTGCCTTCGAGCATCGCCGAGATTTCTGATTATGCCGTTTTGAACTGCCGAATTTTGACAGAATCGATCCCGATGGGTGGCTGTTGAGGGCTGAGAAGTACTTTGCACTCCATAGATTTAACAATGAAGAACAGGTTGAGGCAGCCACCATTAGCTTCGAAGGGAAGGCTCTAACTTGGTTTCGATGGGAGCTTCGTCGCCGGCCAATCATGCTTTGGGAAGATCTCAAGTTACTCCTCCTGAATAAGTTCCGAAATACTTCTAAAGGATCTTTACACGAACAATTTCTTGATTTTCGGCAGATCAGCACAGTGGAGGAATATTGTGAGGGCTTCTTAGAGCTGCTGGCACCATTAGATGGGGTATCCGATGTGGTAGCCTTGAGTTAATTTCTGTCCGATTCAAACGGGGTTTACGGGGGGAATTGCGGCTGTTTGAACCAAGCACTTTGAATAAAGCAATGGAGATTGCTACCAAGATCGAGAGCATGAACCAGTCTTTATTCGGAAATCGTTCTTCTTGGGGCAACTCCAAGCACATGGGCAGCAATGAAGATTGCAAGTGCACCGGCTTTTCAACCAATGATCGGAAACCCATGGGCCAATATAGGAGGATGACTGACTCAGAATTGCAAGCGAAGCGCCAAAAGGGAATTTGTCATCGTTGTGATAACAAATGGTCGCCTGGGCATCATTGTGAAAAGAAAGACCTCAGTGTTATTGTTACCCACGATGATGAAAGTGACTAGGGTTTTGAGGAGGATTCAAACTCTATACATGAGGAGGATCTCAACCTTGATAATGCTGAGTTGACCGGCACTGTAGAAGTCTCTTTGAATTCAGTCACGGGTGCAACGACTCCCAAGACCATGAAGATCAAAGGAACCATTGGCAGCCAAGAAGTAATGGTACTTATTGATTCTGGGGTGACTCATAATTTTATTTCCAAGAATTTAGTTGAACAACACAACCCGCCTTTGACGACAATGAGGGTTTATGGAGTGACTCTTGGTTTGAGAAAATCAATTAAAGGTAAAGGAATTTGTTGTGAAGTAGTTTTGGAGCTGCAAGAGTTGACCATTATAGATGATTTTTTTCCATTCGGGTTGGGCAACACTGATATAATACTTGGAATGCAGTGGCAGGCAACTCTAGGGACCACACATGTTAACTGGAATCAGCAAACAATGAAGTTTCAGATTGGGGATCAGCTGAGAACAATTAAGGGTGACGCTTCTTTGGGAAAAAGTGCGGTAACTTTGAAGTCTTTGGTGCAAAATTGTCGAAAGGAGCAGCCCAAGATAATTTACAAGTGCAACCAGCTATGTTCAGTGCTGAAAACAGTGGAGAAGACAGCGCAGCCAGCCTTTTTGGAAGAGCTTTTGGTGAAGTTTGACCCTGTGTTTCAGGCTCCAGAAAGGTTACCCCCAATCCGTGGCCATGAGCACGCAATAAACTTCAAAGAAGGGACTCCACCAGTGAGTGTACAGCCTTACCGATACTCACAATTCCAGAAAACTGAGATTGAGAAAATGATAGCTGAAATGCTACGAGTGGGAATCATACAGGTCAGCCAAAGCCCTTTCTCTAGTCCGGTCTTGTTGGCAAAAAGAAAGATGAGACTTGGAGATTTTGTGTGGATTACCGGGCACTAAATTGGGCTACCATTCCTGACAAGTTTCCTATACCAATCATCGATGAGCTCTTGGATGAACTCCATGGTGCACAGGTGTTCTCTAAACTCGTTTCAAGTACGGATACCATCAAATTCGGGTTAAGGAAGAGGATGTGCCTAAGACCGCTTTTAGAACCCATGATGGGCACTATGAGTTTAAGGTAATGCCTTTCGGTCTCACCAATGCTTCAGCCACGTTTCAGTCATTAATGAACGACATTTTCCGGCCTCATTTGAGGAAGTTTGTGCTGGTATTTTTTCGATGACATTTTGGTTAACAGCCACATTGACGAAGACCACATTGAACAGCTCACCATACTGCTACAACTGCTTCAGCAACATCAGCTCTTTGCTAATATGAAAATATGTGTTTGGGCAGCGCCAAATGGCTTACTTGGGCCACATTATCTCGGGTCAAGGAGTGGCCGCTAACCCAAGCAAGGTGGCTGCCATGATAGATTGGCCGGTTCCCTGCAATATCTGTGAGCTTAGAGGATTTTTGGGAATATAGAGGTCAACATGCAAGACAAGAACTGTTCAAATACTCATCGGAGCCCTCTCGACCTTGAAAATCATGAAGGTAAGGATTCTATGACTCATAAGTTAGTTTCTCCTACTATTGATGATTTCAACCTACTATTGAAAAGTATGTTGCTTATTAAGAAACTAACACCTATGTACCGAGCTTTTATCTCTTCTCTTGATCTTATTCAGATTCCCACTGACATTTACGAGGCCTTAAAAGATCCTAAATGGAAGATTGCCGTTGATGAAGAAATGAATGCTCTTGAGAAAAATGGTACTTGGGTTCTTACTGAGTTACCTCAAGGAAAGCGAACAGTTGGTTGTAAGTGGATTTTCACCGTCAAGTATAATTCAGATAGGAGTATCAACAGAATCAAGGCTCAATTGGTTGCCAAGGGGTTCACTCAATCAAATGATGTTGACTATCAGGAGACCTTTGCTCCCGTCACCAAACTTAATGCAGTAAGAGTTCTATAATCACTTGCTGTAAATTATGATTGGCCTTTATATCAGTTGGATGTAAAAAATGTTTTTTTGAATGGAGAACTCAAAGAAGAAGTCTATATGGAAATTCCAACAGGGATGAAGAAACTCTCCAATGGTCGAGTGGTGTGCGAACTTTTCAAATCTCTTTATGGCTTGAAACAGTCACCTCGGGCATAGTTTGACAAATTTGCAAAATTAGTCGCCAAACATGGATATACTCAAAGTCAGGTTGATCATACTCTATATTTTCAAGTTCTCTTCAATAGGGAAGCTAGCGATTCTCATTGTTTATGTAGATGACATACTCTTAGCTGGAGATGACTTGGGTGAAATTTCAGATTTCAAAAGACTTCTTACCTCAGAATTTGAAATCAAAGATCTAGAAACCCTTAAATACTTTCTTGGTATGGAAGTAGTCCGATCGAAAGATGAAATTGTTATATCTCAGCAAAAGTATATCCTAGATAGATCTTCTAAAGGAAACTGGAATGATTGGGAGCAAGCCAGTTGACACTCCAATGGATCCAAACTTGAAAGTTAATCGAAAAAATGATTCAACTCCATTAGAGAGGGAGGGTTATCAAAGATTAGTTTTAGTAATCTCTCTCATACTAAACTTGATATCGCCTTCCTGTCGGCGTTGTGAGTCAACATATGCACAGTTCTTGTGAGGAGCACTTGGAAGCAGTGTATCGTATTCTAAGGTATCTGAAAATGACACCAGGTATCAGTTTCCACTTCAGAAAACACAGCAATCGAGACTTGGAAGTTTACACAGACTCTAGTTGGGCAGGAGAGCTAGTCGACAGACGATCAACCAATGGTTATTGCACCCATGTATGGGGTAATTTAGTCACTTGGCGCAGCAAAAAGCAGTCTATGGTCTCAAGGAGTAGTGTAGAGTCAGAATATCATGCTTTGGCCTTAGGTGTTTGTAAAGGCATGTGGATCAAAAGGCTTATGAATGCATTGAGATTTGACTCTCCCGAGTCTTTTAAAATGTACAGTGATAGTCAAGCTGCAATTAGCATTGCTAAAAATCTTGTTCACCATGACAGAACATGTTGAAATAGACAGACATTTCATTTCTGAGAAGGTGAATTCAAAGATCATTGAGCTCAACTACATTCCTACAAAGATACAGGTTGTCGACATCCTTACAAAGATCCTACCAAGAACAAGTTTTGACTAATTCAATTCCAAGCGGAGTTGTAAGTTTGTATAACATATACGACTCCTCTTGAGGGGAGTGTAGAAATATTAGATAGGCTGTTATGCCCCGACTACCTATAAGAGAGTTAGCAAACCAATAGAACAGTACAGAGAGACGGCCGAGAGAATTGTGCCTAAAACCAGTAGAAATTGTATCTCAATTCAGCAACCAAACAGTACAACTTTTTACAGGTATTCGAGGGCCTGGGACCCTCCTATGCAGTAAGCAGATTCTAGCTCAAGCATACCCCACTCACTGACCTCCCCACTACCTATATTGGCTCACTCTCTTTCTGTTACAGCGATGACCAAAAAGCCCCTGACCCAACCGAAAGACTACCTTACCCCTTAGGTGTTGACCTGGCTCTCCTAGCATAAGTAAATTGAATGTCTGTCCTAACATTACCCCCCACCCCCCCCCCCCCTATATCTCGAACCTTGTCCTCAAGGTTAAATGTTGGAAACTGGTGTCGAATGGAGTCAAACTTCTCCCATGTGGCTTCGAACATGGGTAGATCCTTCCATTTAATCAACACTTCAAGCTGTCTTCCTGCGCCGTCTGTGGTGTAGCGTACATTGAGTAAGTCCTCCGGTTCCACAATCAGTTCCAAGTCAGCAGTGATGGTGGGAGGCAAGGTGGGAGATGAATGCGCTGTGCCAACAGCCGCTCTGAGCTGGGATACATGGAAAACGGGGTGGATGGCAGAAGATGCTGGAAAATCAAGGCGATAGGCAACGGGGCCGATCCTAGACAGCACCTTAAATGGCCCATAAAAGCATGCTGCCAGTTTTTCGTTCTTCCGAATCGCTAAGGATTTCTATTTGTATGAGCGCAGCTTGACGAACACCAAGTCCCCCTCCTGAAACTCCACTGGTCACCGAGATAAATCAGTCACTGCCTTCATCCGCTACTGTGCCCTCAACAAATGCATCTTCAAATCATCCAAAAAAGCGTCTCTGTCTTCCAGCAACTGTTCGACTGCCACAGCGGTAGTGGTGCCATTCTCATAGCGAAGCAAAGAAGGTGGATCACGACTATACAAAACCTTGAATGGAGTGCACCCCAAGGCCGAATGGAATGTAGTATTGTACCAATATTCAGCCCAAGACAGCCATTTCGCCCATACTCGAGGCTTCTCCGAAGCGAAACAGCGTAGATAAGTTTCAAGGCACCTTTTAACCACCTCCGTTTGGCCATCAGTCTGGGGGTGGTAGGTCGTGCTTAAGTTCCGTACCCTGCAACCGAAACAACTCAGTCCATAAATTGCTCAAGAAAATCCAGTCCCTGTCAGAAACTATAGAGCGGGGTACGCCATGTAACTTGACCACATAATCAACAAACTTTTCCGCAACGGTCCGAGCATTGAAAGGATGTTTGAGACCAATAAAGTGGTTGTATTTACTCAGCCGATCCACTACCACTAAAATCGAGTCCACCCCTTCAGATTTGGGTAATCCTTCAATAAAATCCATCGAGACATCCTCCCAAACGCGCTCTGGCAGCAGCAGTGGCTGCAGCAACCCCGCAGGCGACATGGCCATTCTCTTGTTCCTTTGGCAAACGTCACAGTGCCGCACAAACTCGACCTCTGCCTTTTTCATACCCAGCCAATACACATCGCGTCGTAGTCGTTGGTAAGTCCGAGACTCCCCGGAATGTCCCCCAACCAGTGAACAATGGTAATCACGCAAGAATTCTGGCAGCAATGTCGATATAGCTGTGAGGACCAATCTGCCCTTATAAAGGAGACGACCATGCTCCCTAGTAAAACCCGGAACCCCCTCCCCTTGGGCAAGGTCAGCTAGCACCCCACTGAACAATTTGTCTTGCTGCACCTCCTGAGCCACCACGTCCCAATCCAGCCAAGTAGTAGAGGATAAAGTGGCACACTCCACCTGGGGTAACCGAGAAAGTGCATCAGCTGCACTATTGCCCACTCTTGGCCAAAAATGTATCTCAAAGTCATAGCCCAGAATTTTCACCAGCCACTTTTGATGTTCCTGCGACACAAGGCGTTGCTCTAGCCAAAACTTCAAGCTTTTTTGGTCCGTTCGCACTATAAACTTTCGACCCAACAAATACGGCCACCACTTCAAAATGGTAAGGACAATCGCCATAAGCTCTTTCTCATAGATGGACTTCAATTGGGCACGAGGTTTAAGTGCCTGGCTGAAATAAGCGAGTGGACGCCCTTCTTGCATTAAGACCGCCCCCAATGCCATACCCCGAAGCATCCATGTCCACAATGAATTGTTTGGTAAAGTCAGGCAAAGCCAACACGGGCACAGATACTAAGGTTGTCTTGAGAGCCATAAACGCCTCCGAAGCTTCCTTGGTCCACCCGAATTGATCCTTCTTCAATTGGTCCGTGAGTGGTCGAGCAATGGCCCCATAACCGGCCACAAACTTCCGATGGTACCCCGTCAGTCCTAAGAATCCCCGCAAGTCCTTGAGGGTGGTTGGTAGTGGCCAATCCACCATAGCCTGGATCTTCGAGGGGTCCATGGCCACGCCCTCCGCAGAGATGAGGTGACCCAAATACTCCAACTGCATTGGAAAAAGCAGCATTTCTTTAGGTTCGCATACAACCTGTGCTGAACCAACATCTGTAGGACCAAGGAAAGGTGCTCCATGTGGGAGTCGGTATCCGGGCTGTAAACTAATATGTCATCAAAGAAGACCAACACAAAACGCCGTAGAAATGGCTTGAAGACTTCGTTCATCAAGGACTGAAACGTGGCAGGGGCGTTTGTCAGCCCAAACGGCATGACCACGAACTCGTAGTGACCCTCATGAGTTTGAAAAGCCGTCTTGTGAACATCCTCCGGCCGTACTCGGATTTGATGATATCCCGAACAGAGATCCAACTTCGAGAAGACCTTGGCGCCATGGAGTTCATCCAACAACTCGTCGATAATGGGAATGGGAAACTTATCAGCGACCATCTCACGGTTGAGGGCACGGTAATCCACACAAAATCGCCAACTCCCGTCCTTCTTCTTAACCTACAGAATCGGGCTGGAGTATGGACTAGTACTGGGGCGAATGATACCAGCCGCCAGCATCTCTCCCACTAACCACTCAATCTCATCCTTCTGAATCTGGGGGTACCGATACGGTCGCACACTAATCGCCGAGGTCCCTGACCGCAAGGGTATACGGTGATCATGACTCCGAGGCGGCGGCAATGTGGCTGGCATAGCAAAGACCGAAGCAAATTTCTCAATGAGGGCCGCGGCTGGGCCGGTGGTCTCTGCCCCCGGTGAGGTAACCGTAGACGTCCCCAATTCCACCCAAACTCCTTGACGCTCCTGCTGTAAAATCTTGCGCATTGTCTCAAGGGATACTCGGGTTTTATGCAACGAAGGATCGCCACGTAGCGTATAGGCCTTACCCCCAACATTCAGCTTCATGATATGATCCTTCCAATGGTGGTATGTGCCGCCCAAAGTCTCAAGCCACTGAATGCCCAGAATAACATCAGTGCTGCCCAACGGTAAGGGCAAAAAATCGTCAATGATCTCCAATTCTTGTTATAACAGCAGAACCGAGCGGCATACTCCTTTCCCGTGCACGGCCTGCCCAGTACCCATTTGAACCCCATACATTTCCGTGCTAGAAATCGGCAGCTGCAATGCCGAAACCAAGTCAGCGGTGATGAAGTTGTGCGTAGCCCCACTGCAAGCAAAACCACCACTTCCCTGCCTCGAATACTACCCAGCAACTTCATAGTCTTCGGCGAAGTTAACCCCACCACAGAATTCAGTGAAACCTCTACAATCTGTGCCTCCAAATCCGTCGATGTCAGGGTACCCGTAGGCATACCCAGCAACTCCTCAATCGGGTCCTCAGTCGCGTCAACAGTGGCCTCATCTTGGACCAAAACAATTTGCAACTCCGGAAATTTACACTCATGCCCTCGACGCCACTTGCCCTCACACTTAAAACAAACACCACGAGATTTCCAATCCTGGAGCTCCGCCTCGGTCAGCCGTCGGTAAGCTGTCGAGGATGCAGGGGGTGAAGCCGCGGTGGCGAAAGGGAAGCCGACGAAGGAAAGGTGCCCAGAGGGCTCTCGATCTGCAAGGGGCCCAGTGGTCGGGCCGGGTTAGGGTGCGGCTTGGGCGGCCCACCACAATGAGCCCGAACCAAGGTCTGATTGGCCTCAATCACTTCAGCCAATTCCATCAATTGGGCCAGGCCCGCGGGCTTGAGGATACGTAAAGGGCCCTGAATGTCCAGCTTCAAGCCCTTCAGAAAGGTGGAGACCAGCATGGAGTCGTCGATCGTCCCCAGCGTTGAGGCAATGGATTCGAATTGTCTCCGATAGTCTTGGACAATGGATGTCTGCCGGAGATTGAGCAACCGATCGTATAGAGAACCCTCCGTCACGGGACGGAATCTTTTGACGAGTAAGGACTTCAGCTCCTCCCACGAAGCAATTGGCCGCCTCAGATTTTCCCAGCGAAACCAGTGCAAAGCAGCCCCCTCGAAACACATGATCGCAGCCTCCAATTGCTCCGCCTCCGACAACCGTTGCAAGCCGATATACCGTTCAGCCCGATAAGCCCACTCGTCAGGGTCAGCCCCCGAATAAACAGGCAATTCAATTTTCCGAGCTCGAAATTCATGGCGATGGCCCCCGTCTCCCGCGCGGCCCGACGACCCCCCTTGTTGGGGTGAACCGGCCGAGGACTGCTCACCGGCCCCCAGCGGACGGTCAGAACCTAACCGACCCGTGGCCAACTCCGAGGCGATGAGAGCTTGGCCCTTAATCACCATTTCCAGTTTCTCAGTGATCACCGCCAACCCCTAAGCGTGCGATGTCACCGTGTCCTGAAGAGCAGCTAAGTGAGCTTCAATAGAGTCAACTCTAGAATCCATCCGAGTGTGCGGCATCCACCAGGAATCGAAGGTCTCTGATACCAATTGTTATGCCCCGACTACCTACAAGAGAGTTAGCAAACCAATAGAACAGTACAGAGAGACAGCAGAGAGAATTGTGCCTAGAACCAGTAGAAATTGTATCTCAATTCAGCAACCAAACAGTACAACTTTCCACAGGTAGCAGATTCTAGCTCAAGCATACCCCACTCAGTGACCTCCCCACTACCTATATTGGCTCACTCTCTTTCTGTTACAGCAATGACCAAAAAGCCCCTGACCCAACCGAAAGACTACCTTACCCCTTAGGTGTTGACCTGGCTCTCCTAGCATAAGTAAACCGAATGTCAGTCCTAACATAGGCATATGTTTTATCTTATTGTAAATACCTAGAGTAGTCTAGAGTATATTGTACAAGTAAGTTTAGGTTGTATTTTTTTTTTCCTTATTTTTAGTTGTCTAGATCTTTGTATTCAGCCTATATATATAGGTCATTCTATTCATCAATAGAATCAGATTAGAAGTATTATTCACACAAAAACTACAGACTTTTTCATGGTCAACTCATTAGCAAATAATAAGCAGGATCCTAATATTGATTTCTTTCAGTTGATATGCCCTAATATTCAAGAAAGAAATAAGGTAACTTAACTCAAAAAACATCATTGGTCATCAAACTAACACACTGAAATATTTATCAAATGTCGAACATTTTTAAGTCAACTCAAAGTATTGCAATGCAAGATATTTTCTACGCCCGTAGATTTATTGGTAGGAATAAGGAATAGCCCAATAGCTAATAGTCATTAAGACTTCGCTGCCAAAACAATTTGACTTTGAATGAAGTCTGCTGGTGTATGAAGTTAAGTATTGACTTCCATTTCAATTTTATTATAAATTGCGAAAGTGTTCGACTATGAAATTTAGTTCAAAAGGTCGACCTCATATGTTGTCTTTAATTGCTGGTACAAGTCATCAACTGTTACTCCAGAAGCCATTTCAACATATATAGTTGACTGCATACCACGGATCTGAAAGACAATAGGAGAGACACAAAGATTCATGTTAGCAACAAAAAATTTGCAGGGTATAGAATCACTATTACAATCTCAGAGTAATAATTAATTACAATTGGCATAAGATGCGGAGTGAAACTGATGGTTATCTTTGAATCAGCTGCATCAGATAGTCCCTGTTCAATTTCTGGAACTGAAATTTCGAAAAAGATCCAAGATTACCACAATAAGCAATGAATTAAAAACAACCTATTTGAAGACCATTTAAGAGAAACAAAGTGACTTTACAATTGTCCATTTTAAAGGTATTTATACATAAATTAAACAAAAATATCGACCCTTAATTAACACAAGTTGATCAAACTAGTCATACGGCATGTTCTTACTCTCCCATTTGCCAACACATTTTTCTTCGGGGTTAATGTAGCATTTAAATACCCAAAAAAAATTTATGGAAAAAATACCTAAAGTTGCTAAAATGTAGCATTTAAATACCCAAACTTTATTTTTGGCAACAAAGATACCCAAACTTCCTAAAACATTGCATCTTTACTATCCAAACAATTAAAAAAATTAATATAAATGTGTTTTAAATTATAAAAAATATATAAAATTATATAAAAAAATAACCTAAAATAATTATAAATTTAAAAAAAATAGTTTTAATTAAAAACATTATTATAATAAAAATAATATTTATCAACTATTTTTATTAAATAAAATTATTCTTTGATTGGCCATTTTTTATATTTTTATATAATTTTAATTATTTTTTATAACTTAAAATATATTTATATTAATTTTTTAACTGTTTGGATAGTAAAGTTGCAACGTTTTAGCAACTTGGAGTATTTTTGTCACCAAAAATAAATTTTGGATATTTAAATGCTACATTTTAGCAACCTTGGGTATTTTTTCCAGGAAAAAAAAATTTGGGTATTTAAATGTTACATTCCACAAACATGGAGTATTTTTGCCGCAGAAACCCCAATCTTCCATTAAAAAAAGATAAATGTGTTTAAGAAAGAAAAATAAAAACAGATCCAATTTATATTACGACAGTGATACAAACAATAAATATACTTAGTTATTTTTATTTCTTAATGTATAAACAACAAATGCAGACTTCCTCAAACATCTTTGAGAACATCTTCACCTTTTGTTTCCTTTTCAATAATAATAATAAACATGTTGCCAAACAAGCCCTCATTCCATACTGATTTTTAACAAAAAAACTTACCATGACGATGCCGGGCAACACCATAAGAATAGATGCCTTCAGCTAGTTCAGCATACATATTTGACTCCTTTGCACCTCGCCCTGCATATTAATTAAATTGCAGAAAACTTTGAGTAACATAGCATTGGATCGCATAACCAGGACTATCGATGTGAATATTAGGAGCTATAAGTAATATGCAAACCTGCCCCGGTAACACCCGATTTCGAGTCAATAATGATATTATCAACTCTTATGAGATTCCTCTGCATGTGAACAAGGCAACCAGGAAACCACCTTAAAAATACAAAATAATAATTTCGAAACAAGTCTCATTGTGACCATACAAATACCATTTCCAATTACAGAACTGGGTAAGCCTGTTATACTGCTCAACTCCACAACGGTTTATATAGCATTAATATTTTAGAGCCTACATGTTACACAGACGGATGAATTTGTTTGAGCATTATTGTATTTCATTCAAGATAAATTTAATTTAACATTTTACTCCATAAAAATCACACTCAAACTCGAGCTATAAAGAAAACCTTCACGCCAAGGTTACTTGAATTGGATTATTTTCTGAAGGTATCATAGGCGTGAATATAATATTTTTCTACAAGGACAAAGGCATAATTATTTCTTATTTCAATTTTTTTCCTGATGCATGATGTTAAGCCATGCTTAATGGGCATTATGGATCAATTTCTAAATCATTTCACTTTCTCTTTCTCTAAGTTTTTATATATAGAAACAGTTAGTACATGCTAATCCTGTCAGGCTGTAAGTGTACAGTATGAAAATTACACCCATCTCCTCTAGTTAGTCAACAAATCCCAATCTAGATTCTAATAGAAAAAACTGACTAATGAACTCAAATAACCAAGAATCACACCTTTATCAAAGGAAAAAGGGGAATCTGAATAGTCGTCGGATAACAACCAGGATTAGCAACTAGGCGTGCATCTTTTATCTCCTCTCGTGAAATCTCAGTGAGACCATAGACAGCTTCTTTCTGGATCCAGTAAGATAAATACTTTTTAGTAGAAAAATGGAATGCATTTAAAACATAATCTTTTTCATGCCTGGCGTGCTAGATTCCCTACATAGTTCATGGTTGACATCAGAGCCCTTACAGAAACAATGACAGTTAGGTAAGAAAAATAACGACATTTCCAAACTTCTAGGCAGAAGAAAATAATTACCTCACCTGCAAATCTGGTGCTCTGTGTGCCTGACCATACCATTCTTCATACTCAGATATATCCCGCAGTCGGAAGTCCTAAAGAATCAATATAGACAATTTTTCCACAAGCAATGAGTTTCAAATACATTACATGATAAAAATAATAGAAGTAAAAGAAAATGAAACAGCACAGGGTTGTCAGGCAAACATACAGCAGAAAGATCAACAATCTTTAAATGTCTCGGCAGTCCTTTTATAATATCCTGCAAATTAAAAAATAAAAACAAATATTCAGTAAGTGAACTCATTTCCTAGTTATAAGCTTATGAAAGCACTGCTTCCTATCTACAAGAAGGGGAGAGAGAAAAAGGCAACTTAATCAGAAAACGGGATATCAAATTGTTAATCAAGAAATTAACAGAAACAAAGGTAACAGGGACGAACCTGTGTGGTTCCATGTGGCAGACAACAGAAAACAGCATCAACCCCAGAAAATTCAGCATCCTTGACAGCAATCAAGTTCGGTAAACCCTGCAAATTAGTATAAGTTAAGAAAGAAAGTCACAATATGATTAAATGATTTAGCCAAAATCATTAAATTGACATCCATTTGACCACTTGGCACCAATATAAGGATAAAAGATAAAGGCAATAAAGTTAACCAGATAGGCAGTATCCTCCATGAAAATTGATGACAAGATCAGTATTTTGCATTACAAGGTTAGTTTCATTCTATAAACTCTTACTTGTGTGATTAGATGAGGAAACACAGAACTGAGTGGTTGGCCAGCTTTTCTGTCAGCGGTCAAAAAGGAAATGCCAAAGTGTGGATGGTTTACTAGAAGCCGTACAATCTGCCAAACATAAAAATGCAGTATTATCCTTTAGGCTTTAAAATCACGTACAGAGACTCAAGGCATGTTAGAATATCTTCCAACCTTTTTTATAGTCTAAAAACAAAAATAATATGAAAGCTGTATGTTCTTTTTTTCCCAAGAAAAAAATGTTCTCTTTACTTAAATGCCTCCTTATATGGTAGTATTAGAACTTCAATTGTTAATTTTCTAACGAATTCATTTCTCAAAAAAAATTAATTATCTTTTTAATGCTTAAGTATTGTTTCCTCTTCTTTGTGCTTGATCAGGCCATCCATGAATAAGTGATCATAATTCTAGTTCAAGCACTCGGCCTATCTACCAAATGCAACGCAAATGATGTATGTTCTATTACAACTTAGACTATGGCACTGAATACCTGAATGAAATGTTCTATATGTCCAGTTGCTTTCCCACATAATAAACCACATTATGCATTTATAGCTTTTACATGCCCCTCATTTGCTCCGCTCCCTTACCGCCTCTCCACCCCCAACATAAAATTTCCAAGAAAAAAAATCAAAACTTAGAAAAAGACATGGGAGTAACTCTACCTCAGAACCAGTGTAACCACTAGCTCCAAGAACCCCAATGCGAATGGGTTTTTCTGCTTTTTGAGCTTTGGTATTCACGGAACATTTAGCAAACATATTCCCTGCATTTTGCCTCTTAGCCTTAGTCACCTTCATTTCATCCTACATTCAAAGAAAAATACTTAAGAAAACTTTAAATCCACCAACATCTAAAACGATAATAACAAGAACAAACAAAAAGCTTTCAGAGTCAATTTGGTAAACTGGATACAATGACGAGCTACAAAAACTCATAATTTTATGGAAAAATTAAAAGTAAAACTAAAAGGGAGATAAAGAAGCTAAACATTATAGACTTGGAAGTAAAGCAGACCTTCCATAGGCAGCCAGAGTCAAAGCAAAAGGAACTGAAGGTGGAAGAACTCATTTGACACTGCCACAGAGGAAAACACAGTCGTGAAGAAGCGATAAGGTTTTGAAACAGTAAAGCATTATGTAATCTATATAAGTAGTTCACCTTCAAAGAAGAAAACAAAAATGGAGTCTTGCACTGTGAATTGCGTTGCCTAATTTTCAGTTTCGGCGGAAACTGGAAGTGGGTAATATTTTGTGGAAAGATATGAAAAGGGTGTTGGTGCTTTTCGAATCACAGAGGAAAAAAAGAAAAGAAAAGAGAGCATCGATGGTGAAACCTAGCTACATTAAAAAGGGTAAAAAATAAAAGAGTAATTTTATGGAAAGTCCTCGATGAGTTTATTTTTTAGTATTTAAATACACGGTAAAAATTTAAAGCAAAAGTTTAATGTTTTGATTTGGTTTTTTTTAAAAGAATAATTATTGTGGCATTTTGTAAATGTTGCAGCTTTTGTGAAAAGTCTAGCATGAGACCCTATCTAGGCACTCACTTGAGGTGGAATGGAATTAGAATTATAATGAAAGAGAATGAGAATGGTAATGCTAATGAGAATAAGAATATTATTATGTTGTTTAGTTTAGTTTTGGAATGAATATTATAATTATAATTTTTTATTTGATTTATGATTGGAATAGAATGGAATTGAATAAATGATGTATTAATCAAAATGTTCTTACTTTATTTTTCTTAATATACAAAATATAAGTAAATTAAAAATATATGATCCTCAATATATTAATATAAATAATATTAATATTAATGATCCTTCATAAGAAAATAATATAAATGATCCTTCATATTGAATAATAATAATTTTTTGAACTTCAACAATATATAATCAGTTTAAAAAACCATACAAAATTACACAAATTATATACATATATTATTATAAAGATACAAGTAACGTGCAATGCACGTTTATTTAGTTTTATTTATAAAATTTATTAATTATTTTTATTAAATTTGGATTATTATCATGTAAATTTCAAATAAATAAACAATATTATGTATAAAAGAATAACATAACTATATTAAATGAAAAATTAAACCAAAACATTATTTATGATTTTTTTTTAAAATATATATAATATGATAACCTTTTTAAACATATATGATAATTTTTTTAATACAAATTTAGATTATGTATTATATATTATTATAATGATATTTTATAATATTTAAATTTATATTAATATAAATATTAAATATTAAATATTTAGTTTTATATTAAATATTGTTATAATAATAATATTTAAATTCATATTAATATAATTATTAAATATCTAGACTTGTATTATATATATTTTGAGAAATTATATTATATATTATTATAATAATGATATTTTACAACATTTGAATTTGAATTATATTAATATAATTAATAAATATTTATTTTTAATTATTTTAAAAAGTATATTCCGTTAAATATTTATAATATTTTGTTAAAGTTAACAAAACAACCTATTAAAACCAAAAATTCATGTTATCTACAAACTTTTTATATAAATGAGATATAGTTAACTAAAATATTTAGAAAATTATACAAATTATACACATATATTATTATTATATATATAGTTAATGTATTTAAATATTAATGGAGAAGAATAATAATCCTAGTTTGGTTAATATATAATTACCATATAATTACCACGCTTATATGTATATATATAATTGTTTTTATTTTTAATTTGGAAAAGAATGGTAAAAGAGCCATTTTAATATTTTCTAGCAATAGAAATCTCTTTCATAGGTTTTTTAATGGAATAAGAATTCCTACAAGTGATGGAATTAGAATTCCAAGGGAAAGGCATTCCATAGGTTTAAAAGACCAAACAAACAATGGAATTCAAGTTTTAATTTCATTCTTTAGGTGACGTTTGGTTGCAAAATAAAAATAAAATGGTAATAGTAATGGTAATAAGAATGAAATAGAATATGTTGACGGTGAGAACTCGTCAACTAAGTTAAGTTGGAAAAAATTGCAAGATAAAGATTGTCAATATAAAAGCCTTAGAAATTTCAGTATCAACTCTAAGAACAATTGCAGAAGAACAATGGTCAAATCAGTTTTTCATTCACTATGGTGCACTTGCTACAGTAAATTTTCCAACCCCCCACAGGTGAAGTTAGAGTCCATTTTATAGTAGGCTCTAATGGCCCTGGGTACATGGTGGTCCAAGGGACCAAATGGTACACGAGTACACTAAGAGGAGAGTGGTTCCAGGGGTAGTGGTGTCGGCTCTGGTACATGGTCAGAGTCCATGGGAGCACCTCACCTTTTGGACCCGGTCATGACTCCACCACTCGCTTTGTACGGGTGTCAGAGACGTGATGGTGGTGTAGCCACTCTTCGTACTATTCCCAACCGCCACTACTTGTCGGGCACAGGTGTCAGGCCCATCCCCTGATCCTAGCAGGAATGTACGTACCCCTTTTGAGGTACCTTGTTCGTACTCTTTTTGTCTCTTGTGGGCCACCTCGACCACTGTCATTATGCACGCGGGGCTTTGGGGCGAGATCCATTGGGGCGAGGTCGCCATATATGCGTAGCTCTTTAGGAGAGGCTCTCACGAGATGCCCCCCGCGAGGCTGCTGGGCGCGCCAAGACGTTGCACGCGAAATGGTGTGCGTGGCCTAGGCATGGCCGAACCATGGCCTCGCGGGTTATACGGGCTCCCCCCAAGATGCCGAGATGGAGGTAGGGCCTCGCGCCTAGGCGCGTCCGAGTGAGGCCGTGGTGATGCGCGCGCGCGAGGCGGGCCGCGCGCCTGGGGCATGGCCGAGCGAGGCGGGGCCTCGCGCCTAGGCGCGTCCGAGCGAGGCCGTGGTGATGCGGCTAGGGCCTCATGCACCACGAGTTGATGCGAGGTTGTTGCCAGTGGACGATGGCCCGAGCGTCCCGCGGCTCAGACACGCATTTAGGCCTTTATGGGACCTTAGCGCGCATCTGGGATCTTTTACAGGCGTGGAATATTGAGCATCCACATAATAGAATTTTGATTCTTTTGTTTGGTAGAGACTTTGGAATGAGTAGTTGTATAAGGATTATTATGTTTGGTATAGCATAAAATCGAATGGAATAAAATTTATATTATTTTGACCAAAATACCATTACTCCACTTTTATCAATGATTTTTTTAAATTAAATTATTATTATTTTTTAATGTTAGTTTTTATTATATTCCAAATTATCATTTTTATTCTAAATTATAATTTTTTTATTAAATTACCCTTATAGGTAAATTAAATAGATAAATTAGATTTTGGCAGCAAAAGTACCCATTCTTTTTAAAAACTTGGGTTTAAGTACCCAATCTTTTTTTTTTGGGGGGAAAATACTCAATTTCCACTTTCGTTTGTCTCCGTTGGTATCAAGTGTATTTCCGTCAAATAATGTACATGTGTCACGCGTACGTTTATTCAGGTTTATAAAACCTTTTTTTTTAAATTGAAATGTAAATAATAAATAAACAAAACCAAAATTAACTAAATTATAAACAAAACAAATAGAAAAAACTTTAAAATTTAAAACAGATGCAAATCGACACTAACAAAATAACGAAAAGAAGGAGAAGTCGAGGAAGAGAAGAGCAGTGCCTGAAAAATGGAGGGTGAAAGTTCATATTTTTCCATTGGATCAAAAGCTAGGGGTGGGAATCGCAATCAAATGCCTGTTTGTGATTGTGTCTCTGATAGTGTACTGAGAACCTCTTGGACCGAAGCCAATCCGGGTAGGAGATTCCAAACTTGTTGCATAATGAAAGTAAGTGTGTTTAAATTTAGTTTGGTTAATATGAGACATGGGTTGTTCTTCATCTGGGTTTTGTTATTGCTTTATGTCAGACAGAAGGAGGTTGTGATTTTTTTCGATGGGTGGATACTGATATGGTTGATGTGTTTGAGACTGAAATTGAAAGTCCAAGTTCTATCAACATGGCAACAGTGAGGGAGGGTCAAGTTTGTAGAGTTGTGGACATTTGCTTAACAAAAATTGGATGAATATAAGTTGGGAAAAGTTGGTTTTTATTGTATCTGTAATTGTAATTGTTTGGTGTTTGAAATATTAGACATTATGTGATTTTGGATGCAAAATCACTTAGGTACAAGGATTGGTAGTTTATTTGAATCATGAAAGTATTTTTTGATGTAAAGCTTATAAAGCTTAACGAATGACTTTGTACAATTATGGTAGAATACAAGTTGCATGCTTTTTGTTTATTTTGGTATAATTTTTGTTTATCTTGGCACAAGGAATACAAATTGTAATCATAACCAAAACACAACAACATAAATTTAAAAAGCAATCCTTAGCATAAGATTAACATAAAGTCATAATTTCAACATAAAGACATAACTGTAACATAGCATATGTTTTGCTTGCATAAGCTTACTACAATTCTAGTCCAAATAGTTGGACATAGTATAAGATTCACACCTTTTGCACTTGTACAAAAAATTTGGCCAAAAAAGTCTTGCTTTTGACGGCTATTCATTATAGGACAAAAAGTCCACTAGACAAAAAAAAATCAAAAGTTGACAACTACAATTCTAGCATTGTTGTTGCTGTTGAGTTGAGGAAGATGCTGATTTTGCATCTGTTGCACCATTTCTTCCTCTCCTCTTATGTGTGCACTGTTGTGGAGATGCAGTGGCTTGTTGAGATGGTGATTGTTGAGTTGATGCTGCTATTGCATCTCTTGCTTCTTTCTTGCTCTCCTCTTCTGTCTTTTCATGGTTTCAGGATTTGAATTCTTCAAAGGTGGTCTACCCATTTTCTTGGCAACTGTAGGCTGCAAATGAAAAGTCAGGGGACATGTCAAATAGTTGAGTCACAAGTACCAAGAAAACCTTCATAGACTAAATCAATAGCAATACATGTGTGACTGTTGCATTCTTGCAAGTTGCTCTTGAATGACCAGTTTGTTTACAATTGATGCAATGGTTTTGTTGTCCAAATCTCCTCTTTTTGGTTGTATTTGGTGCATCTTTATCTGGGTTCTTTCTCCTTGCTTTCTTTGGTCTCCCAAGTAAGTTTGCTTCAATGGGGAAGGGGAGGGGGGTAAATTGGATTCAAGCCAAGATCTGGCCACCTATTAGGACTGGGCATTGGGCCAATAACCCCTGCATATTGAGCTTCAAATGCTTATTTTTTGTAGACATCATCAATGAAATCATACACATTCAAGTTCGAACTCCATATACATGCCAATGCATGTGCACATGGTACCCCGGTGAGTTCAAAAGATCTAGAAGTGCATGACCCGGTACTTAGGTTGCATGAAAAGCTCTCGGTACCAAGATAAGTTACTTGAAACATATGTGCATCTGCTCTCATACATGAACAATGTCTCGCCACTTGCTTGCTCTTCTCTATTATATCCACAATACGTTTTCCCATAGGTTGCAACCACTTAGAACACTTTCCCTTTTCTTGCATAGTCTAGTTATCAGCCATAATAGAATTTTTTCTAACAAAGTTATAATGGGCTTCTCCCTTGCATCCAATATAGCAGTGTTGAACCTCTCACAAAGGTTGTTCAAAAGCATGTCACATTTCACAAACACTCTATAGTGCGACTTGCTCCATTCAATTGGAGCCTTCTTCATTAACCAATCGTAGGCTTTCTCATTCACTTCTTTCAACTGAACCATCTTTCTCTTAAATTCCAACATCTTGGACCTCATATATCCCAACATTTTGGGCCTTGTTAGATTGGACTCAAGCTTTATCTGAGTCTTCTTGGGCCTCATTTAAGTTGTTCAATTCCTCCAAACCACCATCCTCACTGTCCAAATCTATAACCTCTACACTATCATCCACACTTGCCTCTTCACTACATGAGCT
Organism: Humulus lupulus; assembly: GCF_963169125.1. Lineage (NCBI taxonomy): Eukaryota > Viridiplantae > Streptophyta > Magnoliopsida > Rosales > Cannabaceae > Humulus > Humulus lupulus. Next base: position 133,923,424 of record NC_084793.1, read on the forward strand.
CTCACCCTCATAATCACCATTCCAATCACCTGGCATATGTATCACAAAATCTTCAGAGTGTTCTTCATCATCATCAACCACTTCATGGACAGTTGCCTCCAATTCCTTAAGTTGTTTTTTTGCTAATAACATAATCAAAATCTTTAGCCCACTCCCTCGCATCTACCTGCACTTCCACATCATCAGGAATCTCTTTGATATGGCATCTTCTAAGTGGATGTCGACCTTCATCACTCTTACACTAGTTATCACTACTGCAACCAATCTCAATTTGAGCCTTTGAGTCAGACATGATTAGGTAAATATCAACAAACTTGTATTTTTTACTCTTCATATCATCAAACATAAATCCAACATCTTCATCTGTGTTTATGCTCCTCCCATCCTTAAGTGGCTTATCCAAGGCTATGAACCAGTAACCAATAGAGGCCTCATAACCAAGCTCTTTCACAAACCCATCCAAATCAAATTTGCTAAATTGATCCATGTCATAGGCATCACATACGCCACCTCTCCCCCATCATAACTCAACTTACCAAACGAAGTGCCCCACTTCCCCTTGTGATCTAGATTAATAGTAAAAAAAACTACCATGCAATCATGACCATTAAAAAAGTCAAATTATCAATTAAAAACCCCTTTTGAATATGTAATATCCGTCTTTTAGTTTCATGAGTATTTTGGTAATTTTGGCATGTGAGGGCAACTTGGTAATTTATTACCCTTGAGGGGTATTTATGTAATTTTGTGAAATTACATATTATGTTATTATTTTTTGTATTAAATGATCAAATCAAAGGTACGCAGCGGAATATATGGACCCATTTTAATAATTATTAATACCTGTCAGGATCATACACATATATAAATACTAAATCAATGATTACCTCTTGTAGCCTATCAAGTGTCATTGAGTCTTTTTGTATAAATCAACGATTTTCCTATCCAGTGTTCTGAGATCTCACACCCTGATCTTCCAGACCAATCCTCAAACACACAAGGATGTGTGTGGGCAAGTAGGATTTAAAAGCTTGATTTATGTGAACCCTAGATGTACTCAACACATGATATCTAGAGAGTTTTGACAGAGAGAAGGTTTATAATAGTTTTCAGGTTTAGAGAAAACTATCGCTTTAGAGAAAGAGTCTGATTATTAAGCATTTTTTTAATATCATGTAAATCATATTTATAAAGATATTTAATCTAATTAAATAATATTTATTTAATTAAAATATAATTCAAATAAAAACTGATTAGATATTTTCATTTAATTATCTATTAAAATCATATTTAAAAAGAATAATTAAATATCTGATTAAACAAATTTATTTGAAATTCAAAATTCAAATCCTAGGGATAAAAATCTGTGATGCAAGGCGCTGCACACAGTACTATACAGTGTGTGTCGCTCAGCCCCATTAGGGTTGCCCTAATTTTCTCATTTGTTTATTTAATCAACTTTTGAGAGAAGATATTTATCCCAACATAAATATCAGTTAATTCAACATTAACTTTTTCTTAAAATATTAGTTTTAAATTAAATACATAAATATCATATAAGATATTTATTATTTTCTCTCTTAATATTAATCCAAACAAGATTAATATTAATTTTAACATATACTTTTTCAAAATAAAAACTATATAGTTAAATAATTAATTAATTCACAATTAATCAATTACTCATAATTATCAAATAATTATTTCCTTGCCCGGGAAAATTAATTCCTTTGCAATTTAATCCTTTTTCTTTACAAATCTTTCTTTTGATATCCTTAACCTTGACAGTGTAGGACAGAGGTAATCTGGGGACCATGGACCTATAATACGAAGCTCCAATAAAAATTATTAATTAAACTCTTTAATCTAATAATCTTATTTATTAATTCCATGATTACTCCACTATAAATATGGAATTACACTCTAAGTATTTATAGAATTATATTTACAGAATTTTCTCTAGTAGTCCATTGATATAATCAATATATGTTGTTTTGCCCTCCATTATTGGTTCGTTAATTAGAGCTGGTCAAAATTACCATTTTACCCTTCTAATTACCTCTTGATCCTTAAGTACCATATTAATCTAATTATATATTTGAGTGCAATAACTATTGAGTTCCAGAATCAACCCTTAAGGGAACCAATATTCGATACATTAGGAAAGCATGGATTCCAATATTGTAATTCATGTTCCCAGCCATCCATGATATTGAATCTCCAAAACAAAAGTCATTAGCCTCATTATTCTAAGAGATCTTAACGAGTGAATCAAAAGATCTAATAAGCATAAATAGGAGTTCATGAATACTCAGGATATAGACTGATCTACAAATGATCATCTATTATGACAAGAATTAAATCTTTACGTCAAACGAAAAGTTTTTAAAGATAATTAATTCTCATCGGTCTTGTCATATATAATCTCTATATATACAACACATTTATCAATATGTCTATCCACATCAGTAATTCGAATCTAGATTACTTGCATCTTGTATGCTTAGCAAACCGTACTAGTAATCATTCATTAAAGATTCCTTACTTTAATATGTTACTGACTATTTTATTCATTATATATGATCTTAATTCTCTCGTACTAATACAAGATTATGTTCTCATGAATGAATAGGGAATTTTCTTGATATTATTATATAATTAATTCAAACAATAATTATAACATTCAAATATAATAAAATTGTACTTTTATTTAAAACTAATAAAATGTCTTTACATGCTTTTAGGGCATTAATCCTAACAATCTCCCACTTGCCCTCAAAGCATGTGAGGCATCTCCCTTAATCTCATATTGCGCATGTGACCCATGAATGACTTTGTAGGAAGTGTCTTGGTTAATGGGTCAGCTAGGTTCTATTCTGACGCTATCTTCATAACAGTCACATCACCTCGGTGTACAATCTCTCTTACCAGATGGTATTTCATTTTTATATGCTTCCTTCTCTTGTGGCTTCTCTGTTCTTTGGAATTAGCTACTGCTCCACTGCTGTTACAGTACAGGATTAATGGCTTATCCATATCTGGAACAACTTGCAGATCAGTGTAGAACTTCCTCAACCAAACAGCCTCCTTAGCTGCTTCACAAGCTATTATGTATTCGGTTTCCATGGTTGAGTCAACTATGCTGGATTGCTTAATGCTTCTTTAGACAAAACTCCTCCACCAAGAGTGAACACTGACCCAGATGTCGATTTTCAACTGTCTTTGTCTGATTGGAAATCAGAATCAGTGTATCCAGTAGGGTTTAGCTCATCACCTGAATATACCAGCATATTGTCTCTCGTTCTCCTAAGATATTTGAGAATGTGCTTTACTGCAATCCAGTGTTCCAAACCAAGATTTGATTGATAATGACTTACAATCTCAACTGCATAACATATGTCGGGCCTAGTACACAACATAGCATACATCAGACTCCCAGCTGCTGAAGCATAGGGATACTTTCTCATATTCTCTTCCTCTTGAGGTGTCTTGGGACATTGTTCCTTGGAGAGAGCAATTCCATGTTTGGTCGGTAATTGACCTTTCTTGGAATTCTCCATAGAGAATCTTTCAAGCACCTTTTCTATATAATTAGCCTGAGAAAGTGCCAAGAGCTTGTTCTTCCTATCCCTTAGGATTTGGATTCCCAGAACATAGCCCGCCTCGCCCGAATCTTTCATTTGGAACTTTTCAGCTAACCACTTCTTTACGTTTGACAATGTCTCTATATTGTTCCCAATGAGCAAAATGTCATCAAAGTAAGGAACTAAGAAAACCGCCACTTTTCCTTTGATGTATTTATACACACATGCTTCGCTAACATTCTGTTCGAAGCCATATGTTTTAATTGTTTCATCAAAAGTGATATTCCAAGATCTAGATGCTCGGTTTAATCCATAAATGGATTTCAGCAACTTGCACACCTTTTGATCTTCCCCTTTCTTTATGAATCCTTATGGTTGTACCATATAGATACTATCATCAAGATAGCCATTCAGAAATGTTGTCTTGATGTCCATTTTCCATATCTCATAAGCATTGGCAGCCGCTATGGATAAGAGGATACGAATGGATTTGAGCATGGCCATAGGAGAAAATGTTTCTTCATAATCAACACCTTCTCTCTGAGTGTAACATTTGGCTACAAGCCTCGCTTTGAAAGTCTATACTTTCCCATCGACACCTCTTTCCTTCTTGTATATCCACTTACACCCTATGAGCCTGGTATCTTCAGGTGGATCCACAAGTTCCCAGACAAAATTGGAATACATCGATTCCATTTCTTGGTTCATGGCTTCTTGCCATTTCTCATTTTCAGGATCATCCATTGCCTCTTTAAAGGTTAATGGATCGTCCTTGTCTGTATCAGAAACAAGGACATGTGTCTCATGTTCGTAGTGAACTGGTTGTCTCACAATCCTCCCACTACAACGTTGCACCGAGGTTTCTTTTTCAGGAATCATGGTTTCCTTGGTTTGTCGTTTATCATTTAATGATGAAGATGATTATGATGGAATCTTATCAGCGTGAGTTCCTTCAATACTAACTTGCTCCGAGGTTTATAGTTATTCATATAGTCATGTTCAAGGAAGGTCGCATTTGTTGAAACAAATACCTTTTGATCCTTGGGACTATAGAAATAACCACCTCTTGTTTCTAGAGCGTAGCCAACAAAAATGCACACTTCCGACCTTGATTCAAGTTTCCCTGATTTAGGTCTAAGAACATGAGTAGGACAGCCTCAAACACAGAATTGGTGCAAACTAGGTTTGTTTCCATTCCACAGTTTCAATGGTGTTTTGCTAATGGTCTTAGATGGGACTACATTCAAAATGTACGTTGCCATTTGAAGTGCATATCTCCAGAATGGTCCATCTTTTGTTAACCGGTTTATCCTATCTAAACCTATATGACCAAGTCTAAGATGCCAAAGACATGTGTCATCCTCGTTTGAAACTTTTTGTCTTTTGTTACCTTGCAGTTTTACAACTTTAAATAATTCTGAATTATTGAGTGTTCGTTCATTCGGTTTGAGCATATACATTTCGTTATTATGTTCTGCATGACATATTTTGAAATCATTCTTTGAAATAACAATCGCATTATTAATAAAAGAAATATCAAAAAATTGTTCATGCAACATAGATAAAGAAACTAAGTTTCTAGAAAATCCAAGAATAAAATAAACATTGTTCAAAACTAAATAATTGTTTCCAAAATTTAAACATACTGTTCCCTTTGCTCTTGCTGAAACGAGCGCCCCACTTCCAACTCGCATGGTTACCTCGCCATCTGCCAGCTCCCTTGATGACTCAAGTATCTGCATAGAAGAACAAACATGGTTAATGGCTCCTGAATCTAAAACCCAGGATGACATATCATCTTCCACTAATCAAGATTCAAGTACAAGCAAATCATATTTACCTTTCTTTTTTAGCTCAGAGAGATACTTCTTGCTGTTTCTCTTCCAGTGACCTTCAACCCCATAGTGGAAACATTTTCCTTTTGGTTCTTTCTTCTTGGAGTTGTTGTCATTTTTGTTCTACTTGACTTTTGGTGCCTTCTTGCCTTTATTGGACTTTTTGCCATTTCCTTTGTCCTTATTCTTGTTCTTCTTTCTCTTCTTGGATTTCTCCTCAGAGTTTGAAGGTTTCTCCTCAGCCACATTTGCTTTAGTCTCTTTTGTAATGGATTTGTTAAGAGACTCAAATGTTTGCAGTTCATTCAACAGCTGGGTCATGTTGAATTCCAACTTATTCATAATATAATTCGTAGTGAACGCAGAAAAGGCAGAAGTGAGCGATTCCAGTATGATGCTTACTTGTGTATGCTCATCAATGATGGCCCCATGTGTTTCTGCTTCATGCATCACGCTAATCAGGTGTAAAACATGTTCACGTACAAAAACACCTTTGTTCATCTTAGTAGTCATGTAGGTTCCATTAGCCTCATGTCTACTTTGATTAGATTGTTGCCCAAACATGGCCTGCAAAAAATCCATTATCTCAAACACAGTTTCCATGGTTTAATGCTTTGTTCTTAGAACATCATCCATGCTCACAAGCATGCAACACTTTGCCTTATTATTGGATTGAATCCAGGCATCATACTTGTTTCGAACATTCTTCGGGGCAGTGGCAGTGGGCTCTTCAGGACATTCCTTAATTAGGACAAATTTGTAGTTCTCACAGATTAACATAAGATTTAGATTTGATTTCCATCTTATAAAATTATCACCATTAAGTTTTTCAAGTGATAGTAAAGCAGTTATTGGATTGCCACCATTCGACATTACTGAAATAAATAAAAAACAGTAATATTATCATTTGAAAAAAATATCAATGTTTTGGAAAGTAAACATGATGCATGAATGCAACAATTAAAACACATAAATTATCATTTACTTTTCCACGATAAAACTACCCAACAAATAAAGTGCCGCCTTAGGGTCGGTCAAGTTAAATTCAGATAGCTTATAAGACAATCTTATCTTTATAATTTAAAACTTAAAATAACTCTTTATTTTCTCTTTTAAATATAAAGTACCGCTTGTTTGGTTAAGATGCAATTATCCACCGCAAAAGCTTAATTACATCTTTGTAAGTGTAACCCATTATTTTGGATTTCGTGACTTAACTTAGAGAGAGTCGCCTTAGGGTCGGTCAAGCCTAAAATATATCACTTCCCCCTATCTTCATAAGAAGCCAACCTTGGTATTGATATGTCTAGAAACCTTCCTTAGGGGAACGAAAACAAAGCCGCCTCGAGGCCCTATTCATATCTCACGTTGTTGTACTAATAATGGAGACCATAGGTCACATTGAGATGTTCACCTTCTCCTACTTACTATTTTGGATTAAATGTGTTTTATTAAACTAATCAATTAATTCTAAATTAATTACTAGTTTATTAATAACCCTATGAATGTAATTAATTACAACAATCATAATTATAAAAGAGTCTGTGTTCTATAATTAATGTGATCTAAATAATTACCCATTACATTTATCTAACTTTACTAAAATGCTTTTTACATAAAGTTGGTTATCTTAAAGGCCTATAAAACCTATTGCCTTTATTATGATGTGAGCTACCAAGTTTTAACTAATTTAATAGTTAGTAGTTTACATGCAATTGGTTTCTCCAAAATAATTCATATAAACAAATAGGACATTCCTAGATAATCATGTTTCTAAAATATGCATGATTAATGAGAAACTGTGTGAGGTTTCATGAATGACATGTAATTGACTAATGCATGATCATGTTATCAATCAAGCATCAATGAACATTTATTTAAATAAATAAATAAACAATAAATGATGAACCGAGTACTGATGGGTATTTCTAAGATTTACAACCCTTTGAAAAAATTAGAAATAAAATTTCAATCTAAGCCTATGTAGCTTTCATGACTCTCCAAGAATGCTCATCTTCTCCTTTAGGCTTTCTTGCTAATCTTTAGAAACTTTGTTTGGCCCAACTTATTAATTGGAAACAAATTTTCTAATTAATTTATTTAATTAAAACTAACTTTTAATTAAATAACCATTTTTGTCATCTTTTTAATTTAGTTAAATTTAAATAATTAAATAATCAAATTCAAATAATTATTTAAACTTAAGATATTAAAATATCTTAACCAACTAAAAGTGTTGTACCCTTAATTTTAGCTCGAGTCATTCACTCAGTTCGGGTACAACTGGCAAATAAATATACGGAGAAATAACCAAGGGAATGATATCTGCTTATTATCCACATAAGCAACTCCAGTTTCACATGGGTACGTGTGGTGTTAGGCGTCCTGGGTTTAACCCGAGCTACAGATGAAGCACGAGCTTGGAATATTCAAATAGTTTTCAAAGTACGAGCGAGAAGAGATACTCAGCTCGTGGTATCTCTGATATATTGCGTACCCGCGAATCCCCAAAGACTCGGATACTTTTATTCGATTATTTATGACTAGCCCGTCATATTTAATGTCCCAGATATTAGGAGACCATTTATTTTGTGATAAAATCATATCCCAATATAAATGGGAATTGGTTGTATTAAATGTAATAAATATGTAAATCTGTGATTGACTCACGCGGTTACCCGAACCTGTCCATGGAATTTCTCTATAAATATTGAGAATATTGGACAGGAAAAAGGGATGATTATTCTGTAATACTGAAACTCTGCCAAAATAGAGAGAAAAACAACAATAATTGAGACTTGTGGACTAGGTGAATTTTTAACCACTGAACCACGTAAAAGATTTGTGTTCTTGTGAATTCATTTCATTTTTCATTACGGTTTATTACTAAGCACTAATCTACCTTATTATTTCTTAATACATTGTTGGCGAAAAACCGCGTCAACAAAAAGATATTTTATTTTCTGATAAAATAAGACAATTAAACTTTTAAATTCAAATAATTTAAAATTTTATTAAATAAAAAATATTTTTTTAACAACATAGGAATTAAGGTTTTGGGCACCAAGATGGCGCCCTAGGGCCGGTGGCACAAGGAGCCAAGGGTTCGGGTGGGGTGGTTGGCTGTCGTGCAAGGACTCGGTCAGGGTCCAGGCGCACGGGCCTGGTAGGCGCCGAGGCAGGCGGGTGCGCGTGCGCATGGGCGCGGGGTGCGTGCTGGGAGCCACGGGGCTGCACGCAGGGAGCCGCGGGGCTGCATGCAGGGAGTCGCGGGGCTGTGTTTGGGTCTGGCGCGTGGCTGCAGGAGGCTTGGGCCTAGGCGTGCGTGAGGGTGAGCAGGGGCTCGGGTCATGTGCCTCTTTGGTGCATGGCTCGGATTCCTCCTCATCTCTTGTGTACAAATTTTTAAAAAATACTACTAAAATAAATTTACAAAAGTTGTACGCCCTTTATGGCTTACACAAGATCTAGAAAAAACAATAAAATTCCTAACCCATTAGTACCATATAATTAACGATCCATCATTCAACCATACATTCAAAAAACACATCCATACATTCAATATACATATCAACATACATATAACAAATGCAAGAAACCCACACAGTATTTAATATATACTTATGTATAGACTTCTCTGATACCAATTGTTGGTATTAAATGATCAAATCAAAGGTACGCAGCAGAATATATTGACCCATTTTAATAATTATTAATACCAGCCATGATCATACACATATATAAATATTAAATCACATATAAATAGAACAAGGATTACCTGTTGTAGCCTATCAAGTATCCTTGAGTCTTTTTGTATAAATCAACGATCCTCCAATCCAGTGTTCTGAGATCTCACACCCTAATCTTCCAGACCAATCCTCAAACACACAAGGACATGTGTGGGCACGTAGGATTCAAAAGGTTGATTTATGTGACTCCCTAGATGTACTCAACACATGAGATCTAGAGAGTTTTGACAGAGAGAAGGTTTATAATAGTTTTCAGGTTTAGAGAAAATTATCGCTTTAGAGAAAGAGTCTGATCATTAAGCATTTTTTTGAATATCACGTATATCAGATTTATAAAGATATTTAATCTAATTAAAATATAATTCAAATAAAAACTAATTAGATATTTTCATTTAATTATCTATTTAAATAATATTTAAAAAGAATAATTAAATAACTGATCAAACAAATTTATTTGAAATTCAAAATTTAAATCCTAGGGATAAAAATCCCTGATGCAAGGCGCCGCACACTGTACTATACAGTGTGTGTCGCTCAGCCCCATTAGGGTTGACCTAATTTTCTCATTTATTTATTTAATCAACTTTTAAGAGAAGATATTTATCCCAACATAAATATCAATTAATTCAACATTAACTTAATCTTAAAATATTAGTTTTAAATTAAATACATAAATATCATATAAGATATTTATTATTTTCTCTCTTAATATTAATCCAAACAAGATTAATATTAATTTTAACTTATACTTTTTCAAAATAAAAACTATATAGTTAAATAATTAATTAATTCACAATTAATCAATTACCCATAATTTTCAAATAATTATTTCCTTGCCCAAGAAAATTAATTCCTTTGCAATTTAATCCTTTCTCTTTACAAATCTTTCTTTTGACATCCTTATCCTTGGCAGTGTAGGACATAGGTAATTTGGGGACCATGGACCTATAATACGAAGCTCCAATAAACTAAATTATTAATTAAACTCTTTAATCTAATAATCTTATTTATTAATTCCATGATTACTCCACTATAAATATGGAATTATACTCTAAGTATTTATAGAATTATATTTACAGAGTTTTCTCTAGTAGTCCATTGATATAATCAATACATGTAGTTCTGCCCTCCATTATTGGTTCGTTAATTAGAGCTGGTCGAAATTACCGTTTTACCCTTCTAATTACCTCTTGATCCTTAAGTACCATATTAATCTAATTATATATTTGAGTGCAATAACTATTGAGTTCCAGAATCAACCCTTAAGGGAACCAATATGCGATACATTAGGAAAGCATGGATTCCAATATCGTAATTCATGTTCCCAGCCATCCATGATATTTGTTATCCAATAAATTAGCATTTGTGACGTGGCGAATAATCGTGGCTGATACCTGAAGCGTCTGCTAGAGTATCGACCAGGAGACACACCAGAAGCAGGACAAGCCTGTCTTTCCCACGACCAGTCTAGTCGGTGGTTCCGCTGGCAAGACAACATTTATGGGAAGATCTTTGTGAATCCCGAATTTATCTCATGCAATCTTCTGGATATCCCATTATTCAGGGGATAATATCTGTAACAATATTTTGTAACCCTCCTCGAGCCTATAAATAGCATGATATAGCTCAAGGGAAGGGACTTTTGGCTGCTGAATCATAGAGATATAGAATTTCTCCTAGTAAACTTGTATTGTTTTGTGAGAAGTGCTGAAACTCATTGAACCCAAGTTCTCTGATCACATTTCTGATTTCATATCAATATAATTCTAAGTGGACGTAGGTCATTACCAGATCCTGGGGCCGAACCACTATAAATTACTGTGTTTTCTTTACTTTCGTCATTACATTATTCTCTTTGCATTCGTCCATATCATTCATATTTTGACTCCGTGTCAGTTGGCCAAATCGTGGGTCAACATTCTGGTGCTTTCATTGAGAGGACGATTCATTGTTGTTAAGAAAACTAATGGTGAAAGCAGGAAGGAAAGCTGGCCAGACTGCCGCCGCTGCACCGTCGAATCCACCACCTCCTCCTCCACCTGCAAGCATGGCGGAAGATGAGCCGCAACTAGATTTTGAAGAGGAGGAAATGGACGATGCGACGCTGAAGAGCACCCTGGGCGCGTTGCAAGAAGAATTGGCTAGTCTGAGGGCCAATCAAGAGACTGCCGCAGAAGTTATGGCGCGACAGCAGCAGGAGCTTGATCGTCAGCGGGCGGAGTTGAGCGAGAGACAAGCAGAGGTGGACCGCCGCCAGACTAAGGCCATGGCAGCCCTCGAAGCAGCCTTGCTGTTGGCAAGAAATCAGGCCGCACCTGCCTCGCAGCCTAACCAACCTGAAAATGGGCCACCTCAGAAGGGTCCCAATCCTAGCCCACCAATCCATCCTTCAAGTCCGCAAAGGCCCGAGCAGCCTCAGATGCCCCATGACGAACTCCCACTGGACCCCGAGGCAAATCCACCATCCCAGGCTACTCGGGGTAATCCACCGCAGCAAAGGCAGAATAGGGCCGAGCGTCAGCCCCGTAGTCCTAGGCGCCATGAGAATGATGGACCAAACCAAGCGAACATAGGTCACCACCCTCCTGGTAACAGGAGGGACTCGGAACTAGGCTCTGCGGTCCGTGTACCCCCACGGCATAACGATGCACGGGGACACCGCGACCAGCACAGGCCACCCTCTAATGCTCGGGGCGTTTCTGCCAGAGACGGTCTCAGAGGGAACAGTCAGTTTCACCACAGCCAGTCAAGGTTCAGAGATGGTCATGGGTACAATGAGGCTGACTCAGGCAAGGGCAATACTGATGGGAGAAACAGAAATAGAGGTAAAAGCAGGAGCCAAGTACCTCAAGGTGACCAACCAAATAGACAAGATGCTGGGGGGCAACCCAAACAAAATAATGTCTTCAACCGGCTCGGAGGTAGCGAGCAACGGAGAAGAGAGGAGGACCTGAGAGATGTACTCAACGATCGTCGAGAAAGGCACGGCGAGAACATCCCCCCAGCCACAGAGGCCACCACAATTCCTGCCGCAGTGCAAGCCCAGATAGACGCACTCAATCAGGCTGTGTAGTAGCTGGTCGGAGGAAGGACTTCTTACATCGATCACGACAGGAGGAAAGGTACTCCTTTCGTCCAAAGGATAGCTAATGCCGAAACTCCCAGCAAGTTCAAAATGCCTACGCTCCCGAAATTTGATGGATATGGGGACCCAGTCTCGCATGTGAATATATTTGAGATTCAGATGGACATTCAGAAAGTGTCCGAAGACGCTCGGTGCAGGATCTTCCCTGCAACACTTTCTGAAGCAGCACAGGAGTGGTTCTTTAAGTTCCCACCTACAAGCATAGTTTCCTGGGAAATGTTCGTAAGGGAGTTCTACGGACAGTTCTACGCAGGTCGTGTGCACCCAATCGAAGCAAACCAGCTGGTCGAAATCCGCCAACAGGACGGAGAGTCAGTGAAGGATTACGTCCAGCGCTTTATGCGGGCGGCGGCTGGAGCAAAAACAGTAGGAGACGAAGGCAAGATGATGGCCATTACCGCAGGGGTAAAGCGTTGCTCTCTCCTCTGGAAGAGTCTCCGAAAGGAAGGAGGCCGCCGAGCCTGCCAAAGCCGCCAATGGTTCCAAACCTGATGGCAATGACAAAGGCCATAAAAACGGCAACGGTAATGGCAAGAATGGTGGGAAACGGCCGTATAACGAGCCTTCCACCTCCGATAATAAACGAGCCAAGGGTAATCGTTATGAACCTAGGTTCACTAACTACACTACCCTCATCGAGTCTCGGGGAGAGGTTTACCAGGCCACAAGCTCTAGTGTACCTTACAAGAAACCTGGGCCCATTCGAAAAGACATTTCGAAAAGAGACACTACCAAGTTCTGTCATTACCATAACGACTACGGACATGACACTAATGAATGCAACCAGTTAAAAGACGAAATCGAGTTCCTTATTAGACAAGGACACTTGAGAAGGTACGTACGGGCCTCGGGAACTTCCCAACGAGAAGCTCCAGGTGGCAACGAGCAGGCGTCTACACTCCAACGCTCGCCACCATTACAGCCTGCCCCCGTAGCCAGAACACTCTTAACCATCTGTGGAGGCCCGCACCTCGCGGGAAATAGCGGAAAGGCTAGAGAACGATATGCTTGGACTCTACGTCATGACCAGGACATCGAGATGATGACTGTGGAGGACCGTGCGCCAAAAAAGGCTCGCTCAGAGGAATATGGGATAACCTTCTCTGAAGGCGATGCCCAACACGTCCGGTTCCCACATTCCGATCCGCTGGTCGTGGATATCTAGATGGCCAATATGATGGTAAAAAGAGTACTGGTCGATACAGGAAGTTCAGTGAACATCCTGTATAAGTCAACACTGGAACGCATGAAGTTGTCCGTAAAAGACTTGGAGCCCTGCAATCAAACCATATACGGCTTCTCTGGAGAAGGACTCGCCCCAGCCGGAATGATCAAACTCCCAGTAACAACGGGTACAGTGCCTGCCTCAAGGACATTACTCACCACTTTTGTAGTGGTCGATTGTCCTTCAGCATATAACGTCGTTATTGGAAGGCCCATACTGGTTGAGCTGAGGGCCATCATCTCCATGTGGCACCTAGCCATGAAGTTCCCAACGGACGCAGGGGTAGGATGCGTCTTGGGAAACCAAAGGGAAGCCAGGGAGTGCTATAACGCCTCGATCACAAAGGCAAAAAGTGGAGCATCGAGGAGCGCTACCCCAGACCGATTGCAGATGACAGAAGACAGACAAGCCCAATCAGGTGGTAACGTCACCAAATAGGGTGTTGCCCAAAGTGAGGATATAGATTTGGATCCTCGCTTTGGGGATTTTGAAGAAAATGTTGGACCCATCGAGGACCTGGAAGAGGTCCAACTCGATGAAAAAGACCCAACCAGAGTCGTGAGGGTCGGGAAGAATTTAGAGCCTACCACAAAGCAGGCACTGGTGAAATTCTTGCAAGAGAACCAGGAAGTTTTCGCCTGGTCGCATAAAGACATGGTTGGGATAGACCCTGCAGTAATCAGCCATGTCCTGAACATAAACAAAGCCTTTCCACCGGTGCAACAAAAAAGAAGGCTGCTCGATAAAGACAGATCAAAAGCCTTAAAAGAAGAAGTCGAAAGACTTAAAGAAAATGGGTTCATCAGGGTGGCGTTTTATCCATCGTGGGTCTTAAATCCGGTGCTAGTCCCCAAGCCTAACGGCAAGTGGCGGACCTGTGTGGATTTTACAGACCTCAATAAAGCCTGCCCAAAAGACTGCTTCCCACTCCCGAGGATCGACCAGCTAGTCGATGCAACTGCAGGACATGAGATCCTCTCGTTCATGGACGCGTATTCGGGTTACAACCAGATCAGCATGCATCCCCCTGACGAGGATCACACCAGCTTTCAGACCGATATGGGCTTATATTGTTACAAAGTAATGCCCTTCGGGCTGAAAAACGCAGGTGCGACTTACCAACGACTGGTCAACCACATGTTCAAGGAGCTGATTGGGGTAAGCATGGAGGTATATGTGGATGACATGCTTGTAAAGTCCAAAAAGGCAGAAGGACATGTGGGGGATTTGCAGGGATGCTTTGATGTGTTGAACAAGTATCAGATGAAATTGAACCCCCTCAAATGTTCCTTTGAAGTCAGATCAGGGAAGTTTTTGGGGTTTATAGTAAATTCAAGAGGAATCGAGGCCAACCCTGACAAGATAAAAGCCCTGATCGACATGAAGTCGCCGAAGAAAATCAAGGATGTACAAAGCCTGACCGGAAGGATCGCTGCCCTAAGTAGATTCATCTCAAAATCAACTGACAAGTGCGTTCCATTCTTCAATCTACTCAGGGGGAATAAGAAGTTTGAATGGACGGAAGACTGCGAGCAAACATTCCAGGCCTTAAAGGCTCATATGTCGCAACCTCCCATCCTATCAAAACCAATCGAAGGAGAGACTTTGTATATTTATCTGGCAATTACCGAAGTTGCTGCTAGTGCGGTATTAATACGGGAGGAAGAAGGCGTACAGAAAGCTGTTTACTATGTCAACAAAAGGCTTATCTGAGCAGAATTGAAGTATCCACCAATTAAGAGGTTAGCATATTACTTAATTCTAGCCTCCAGAAAGTTGCGTCCGTACTTCCAAGCCCATCCTATCACAGTTCTGACCGACCAGCCCCTTCGGCAAGTCCTCCAAAAACCTGAGGCGGCTGGACGGCTGTTAAAATGGGCGGTCGAATTAGGACAGTTCGATGTAACTTATTCACCGCGAGCAGCAATAAAAGGGCAAGTCTTGGCCGATTTTATTGCGGAGTTCACCGAACTCCCCAACAGTGAGCTGTGCAAACAGCCTGAAGCGCCCATGCCTCAAGACGAGACTCCTTCGTGGAAACTATTTACGGATGGTTCATCCAATGAATCCCACGCTGGAGCAGGAGTGATATTGATAACGCCCGAAGGGCATCGATTTCACTGCGCAATCAGGTTTGACTTCGTAGCATCAAACAATGAAGCAAAATACGAAGCGCTCCTCGCTGGACTGAGAATGGCCAAAGATATGAGCATAAAAACGCTTGATATTTACAGTGACTCCCAGCTGGTCGTGAATCAAGTCCTGGGAGAATACCAAGCGCGAGGATTAAAGATGATGGCCTACCTTAATAAAACGAAAGATGTACTAGCCCAGTTCACAAAGTACACCCTCCAGCAAATTTCGCGAGACCAAAATTCCAATGCAGACGCCTTAGCTAAACTCGCAAGTGCAAAGGATGCTGACACCTTGAACATAGTCCCGGTAGAAAGATTGAATAAGCCAAGCATTGAAGTGGCCGAAGCCAACATGGAGATTCGTGCAGAAGATACGTGGATGACGCCTTACATGGAGTATCTGACAAATAGAACATTGCCAGCAGATAGAAACAAGGCCAGAACTCTGCAAAGGCGGGCTGCTAGGTACATACTGCTCGACGGTGTTATGTACCGAAGAGGATATTCAATGCCACTACTCAGATGCATTACGTCAGAAAAAGCTAAGGAACTCATGAAAGAAGTGCATGAAGGCTTCTGCGGAGATCACGCTGGGGGGCAGAGTTTGGCGAAAAAAGTTCTAAGACAAGGCTACTTCTGGCCAACAATGAACGAGGATTCAATGGAGTACGTACGAAGATGCGATAAATGTCAAAGGTTCTCCAAGATCCCACGAGCAGCTCCAAACGAGCTAAAGCAGATGCAGAGCCCGTGGCCTTTCGCAATATGGGGAATAGACTTGATTGGATCACTGCCAACAGGAAAAGGAGGAGTAAAGTATGCAGTCGTGGCAGTCGATTATTTCACAAAATGGGCCGAAGCTGAACCACTCGCAACCATCACAACCAAAAAAGTTCTTGACTTCGTCATCAAGAACATTGTATGCCGGTATGGATTGCCCAGGAAGATAGTTTCAGACAACGGAACCCAATTTGATAGCGACTTGTTCACCGATTTCTGCGAGAGGCATGGAGTAATTAAGAGTTTTTCTTCAGTCACACATCCCCAAGCAAATGGGCAAGTCGAAGCTGTAAACAAAACTCTCAAGGACACCCTGAAAAAACGACTTGAAGAAGCTAAAGGAGCATGGCCAGAACAGCTGCCTGAAGTCCTCTGGTCATATAGAACATCTCATCGAACAGCGACAGGGCATACCCCATTTTCTCTAGCCTACGGATATGAGGCAATGTTACCTGTCGAGTTAGATCCCCCCTCACATCGGCGTTTGACTTACGACCAGGACGCGAACAACCAGTTGATGATGGAGTCCCTAGACTCGATCGATGAGATAAGAGAAAAATCTCAACTCCGAGTTGCTGCTTACCAGCAAAAAGTCGCCCGGTACTTTAACTCCAAAGTTAAAGAAAGAAAATTCAACGTCGGAGATTTGGTGCTACGATGAGTTTTCTTAAATACCCGCGACCCCACTGCTGGCGTGCTCGGACCTAACTGGGAAGGGCCTTACCAGATTGAAGAAGTCCTTCACCCAGGCACCTACAAACTTGCACGCTTAAACGGAGATCTCGTTCCGCGCTATTGGAATGGAGAACACCTGCGCAAGTATTATCAATGAACAACCCTTCTTAAAGGACTGGCTTGTTTAAATTTCTCTTTTAATTTTTACAAGTTTTGCAAAGAGGGTTAGCCACGATGTATGGCTAACTGCTCGTATATGTAAGATTCTGTTTCAGAATCACTCGTAAAGACATGTTTAGTCCATTTTTAATACGAGATTATAAGGGACTGTGCTCAGCCAGTCATTCCTGCCAACCTTTGTGAATTTATATTTACAAGTAGTTGTTCATTACGTGTGTTATTTTGCTGTATTACAAGTATCAGTTTTACTACGAACAGGAACGTCCGAACAGGTTATGGTCAAGGCAAGTGACCAAGGACCTAAAGCTCCTCGATCACTTGGGGGGCATATAAGGCACATCGATAGCAAAGCATACTTTTAAGGTATGTAAACACATGAACAAAATAAGTGAAAGCATGCTACAGTACTTAGAGTATTTTTCAAAATTTATGTTTTGTTAAATCATGCCAAAGTACTATGCTAAGTCCGGTCATACGGATAAATGTTATAATATAATATTATAGCACCAAGAGTTAAGCTTTTACACCGCAAGCATCGCTGCTTGGATGTAACTGTTCAAATAAAAAAGATTTACTGCCCGTGCAGTAAAGTTTAAAAAAGAAATTACTGTCTTTACACCACGACCCTTGGGTCGTATATCCAAAAAAGAAGAAAAAACAAATACAAATTCAAGAGGCATTCGGGGCTGGAGGGTCCTGAGCAGCATCCTGGTTAGTCACGTCCTCAACAACATCTTCTTCTTCCAAACCAGCAACGCTTGGAGTGGCAGGGGTCGCGGCTCTTGCTTCCTCCTCGGCCAGTTGGGCAGCACATCGAGCCAGCTCTGCAGTTCTGACTTCCTCTGAAAGGTAGCTAAAGTCAGCACCCTGATTGTGTTTCCAGAAATTGTAGAAACATCGGAGTGTTGTCCTCTTATACTTTTCCAGATTCTTGGAGTTGTCCAGCTCCAACTGCTTCACTTTGCCCTCGAGGGAGAGAATAGCCTTGTCCTTGGTCTTGGCTACCTCCCCCAGATGCTTGATTTCGCGAAGCTGGGTTTTGCTGATGTCCCGGTACTCTTGCCTCAACTTGACCGCTGCTTCCTTCGCAACTTCAGCCTCGGACAGCTTAGTCACCACTGCATCCCTCTCTCGGATCACCGCCTCAAACTCCTTAGCGTGCCTAGCCTCAGCAGCCGAGAGCTCCTCGGTCGCCTTCACCTGGAACCTCTCAATGGCTTTTGCCTCGACCTGCTCGAGGTAAGCCTGGGCTCGGGTACAGGCAGTAATGGCAGAAAGTAAGGCCTGTGCACAAAGAAAAAGGAGTCAGAACTTATCACGAAGACTAAAAAACTAAAAGACTCAAAGAATAAAGAAGCACTTACGCTAGAGATTTCGTTCAAAGCCCTGTTCATGATCTGGTCGACTGGCAGCTCTTCAGCTTGAACCATTGCGGTCCTAACACGCTCGCCTTTACCAATGCGATCGAGGCGGTCTCGGGCGGATCGGATGGCACGGCTCATAAGTCTGGCCCCATGAGCCTCTTCGCGAGAAAGGTGCTCCCTGGCAGGCGCAGCTAAAGGATTCGGGCGAACAGGAGTAGTTTGCTGTTCAGAAGGAGCTGGAGGAGGAGTAGGAGTTCGCTCAGTTGGCGCAGGACTTTGCCCAGTTGGCGTGCCCTGAGGAGGGTCTTCTGGTCTACTTTTCTTGGCTGGAGGGCCTCGACTGGATTCACCAGTTCTCTTTTTTGGCTTCCGTGTGAGTTGGGGGGTTTCTTCTTCCTCCTCGGCCTGATACATGTCGAAGATGTTGGGAGTCAACATATCTGCATGAAGGTAAACACAAGAGGTTAATAAGGAAAGAGAAAGGTGAAAGTAAGTAACTCACAGAAAGAAGATAACAAAGTAAATACCCGAGCTACAACTACTGGTTGATACACTATTGACTCTATTAATCATATACTCATTTTCTGGCATGAAGAAGTCTGGCCCTAGATTTGGAGCATATGTAAAGTTACCGTCCCCGTCAAACATATGACAGGGAATTGGCAAACCATTTAAAAGCGAAATAACGTTACCATTGTCATCAGAAGACTCTCCCAAGTCAACAACAGGCTCTGTGGCTTTTTCTTTCCCCTTACCTTGGGGAGCAGAAGGCCTTTCTGCAGAAGGGCTACCCATGGGTTCCCTGATCGTAACTCCTGTAGGCCTCCTCCTGGGAGAAGGCACAGGAGGTTGCTGCTCGGGAACCCCCTCGGCAGTGGCTTCGTCCACCACGGACCCTCTATTTTCATGGCGAGGAGCCAGGAGGCCAGATGACCTCAAGTTCTTTTCAATGATCAGGGCCTTGACGCTTTTCGCTGCGTCAGACATCCTGGCCAGAGCATTGGACCTCAACACCATGTCTGGTGTTGGAGTCGGACGTAACCAGGGGCCTGAAAAACAGGTCAAGTTTGAGAAAAAATGAAAGAATATACTCTGGGGAAAAGTACCGACCAGCGAAAGATAAGCTCTTACCTCCTCTCGCGAAGGCCAAGTTGTTACTGGCTATGTTTGGAGGAAAGAAGTACTCCTTATTATAATGCCCCACGTTCGAGACATGAGTAGTACCACTCAGGAACGTCTGGCCGGTTTCCTGGTGACAGAAGTGAAAAAAGCCCGTCCCGTTGTGCTGAGGGTTGGACTTGAGGTCAAAAAGGTAATTGACCTCATGAGGTGAAGGTTCTGGCCATTTGTTAAGTTTGTATAGGATATAGAGTGCGGCCAACATCCTATATCCATTAGGAGTTATTTGAAAAGGGGCGACACCAAAGTAATTGGCCACCCCCACAAAAAATGGATGAAGAGGGAGATAAGCTCCCGCCTCAATATGGTATCGGGACCAGGCGCTGTTCGCCCCTCCTGGGCGGTTAGCCCTCTGGTCCGCAGTGGGACGAGTAATGGTTACCCCCATGAGGGGGAATTTTCTGAAACAGTTGGCAACCATTCGAGAGGTCACTGAACTAGCAGGGGAGGTATACCACTCGACATCAGGCAGATTCCGATGACGAGGACGAGCCCTAGTTTGGATATTAGGGTCAGGAACAAGATTTTCTCGACCACTGGTCGAGGGAACCCCAGCCTGCGAGCCAGGCTGGGCAGGAGAAGTAGGGTTACTTTTAGACTCGGGCCTTTTCTTGCCAGAAGACTTTGAACGGGCCATTGGAGGAGAAGGATGTGGTCTGGAAGAGGCTCGCGAGAAAGGTATCTGGTGAATGCGATCAGTTGGTTGTTCTTCTCCCTCGAGCAGCTGGGCGAGGAGGTCGTCGTCGATGGGTCTCTCACCTCCCCACAAATCTGGCATTAAAGTATGCAAACAGAAGAATGGGGAGGTGAGGTTAGAGGATTCTAGAAGGCATTTAGAATAACGTTGGTAGAGTATAAAAGTCAAGCCTTTATACAACAACATTCTAACAAGAAACTAAATCTTTCTACGCGAACAGTTTGAAAAACGGATCAAAGGGTGAAAGTGAAGAGTTTTCCTGAAAAGCTTTTTCAACTCCCCTTAGGGCGGGAAAAATTATTTTTTCAACTAGCTTAAAAATCGAAATGTTACTTCGGTTTTATGTCCTAAAAAAGCATGATCTTGAGTTTTAAACTAACTCATAAGCCTACTCTGCCTACAAAAACATTCTATCTACAGGCGCCTAAAAACCAGAAGCCAAGAGACTTAAACAGTACACCATTAAAGAGCATGCACCATGAGAAAGTAGAAGCATGGGGTTTCAGTAACTTACAAGGGAAAATGGTCGTGAAGGTGGAAGAAAGGACTTCGGAAATCAAGGAGCCCACCGTCTGAGTCTTGAAAGCACAAGAGAACGTTCGCCGGAGAAGGTAAAGCTCTGGTTTTTAGGGTTTTTGGCAGAATAATGGCGTGCGTGAAAAGAAAAGAAATGGCTCTGGTGGTCTTATATAAGTTTGTCTCTGATATTAAAAAGGCGTAATCATTAGTTTTCCTTTTTCGAAGTATGGGGGAACGTGATGGCCGTCGAAATTGTTTTTGGGGAACTGAAAAGTCATGATTAGACAGGAGTGGGTTGCTTTTTTCAAGAACACACGAAGGGTTCTGACACGTCAGGAGGGGTTACCGAAGAGTCGTTCGTTCAAAGTTTATTTACTGTTCGTAGTAAATAAACTTCGGGGGGCAAATGTTATCCAATAAATTAGCATTTGTGATGTGGCGAATAATCTCTTGACACGTGGCTGATACCTGAAGCGTCTGCTAGAGTATCGACCAGGAGACACACCAGAAGCAGGACAAGCCTGTCTTTCCCACGACCAGTCTGGTCGGTGGTTCCGCTGGCAAGACAACATTTATGGGAAGATCTTTGTGAATCCCGAATTTATCTCATGCAATCTTCTGGATATCCCATTATTCAGGGGATAATATCTGTAACAATATTTTGTAACCCTCCTTGAGCCTATAAATAGCAAGATATAGCTCAAGGGAAGGGACTTTTGGCTGCTGAATCATAGAGATATAGAATTTCTCCTAGTAAACTTGTATTGTTTTGTGAGAAGTGCTGAAACTCATTGAACCCAAGTTCTCTGATCACATTTCTGATTTCATATCAATATAATTCTAAGTGGACGTAGGTCATTACCAGATCCTGGGGCCGAACCACTATAAATTACTGTGTTTTCTTTACTTTCGTCATTACATTATTCTCTTTACATTCGTCCATATCATTCATATTTTGACTCCGTGTCAGTTGGCCAAATCGTGGGTCAACAATATTGAATCTCCAAAACAAAAGTTATTAGCCTCATTATTCTAAGAGACCTTAGCGAGTGAATCAAAAGATCCAATAAACATAAATAGGAGTTCATGAATACTCAGGATATAGACTGATCTACAAATGATAATCTATTATGACAAGAATTAAATCTTTACGTGAAACGACAAGTTTTTAAAGATAATTAATTCTCATCGGTCTTGTCATATATAATCTCTATTATATACAACACCTTTACTAAGATGTCTATCCACATCAGTAATTTGAATCTAGATTACTTGCATCTCGTATGCTTAGCAAACCATACTAGTAACCATTCATTTAAGATTCCTTACATTAATATGTTACTGATTATTTTATTCATTATATATGATCTTAAATCTCTTGTACTAATACAGATCATATTCTCATGAATGAGTAGGAAATTTTCTTGATATTATTATATAATTAATTCAAACAATAATTATAACATTCATATATAATAAAATTGTACTTTTAATTAAAACCAATAATGTAGCGTCCCAAATTAGCTAATAAGGCTTAGGGCCTTGATTAGCGTGTCAAGAGAGCAATAATGTATTTAATTACGTTAATATATGAATTTGATGATAATGTGATTAGAAATGCATGTTTAGGTGAATTAAATATGCATGTGGGTCCCATTTGGCTATTAGGGGCATATTTGTAATTTTAGCCCATTGAGGGCATAAATGCAATATATGTGTATAGTATGATTGATACCATGAGTGAGTAGTGATATGTGTGTGATGCACGATCTGAGACGGTCCTAGGGAGCAGTTTATCTAGAAAGTCACAATGATGTCAATTACCCGGTTTGAGAGGAGCCTAGGGATATTTTGGGAATGTTATATGTGTTTGGGAATTATCGAGTAACAGGTAGCAATTTAGCAATGATTTGGACATGTCAGGATTAAATGGGGATTTATAGGAACACTCGAGGAATTAGCGGGACTTGGCAATTGACAAAATTGCCATTGGTGGCACTTGAGGGTTTAGATAAGCTTAAGGGCATTTTAGACTTTTGGCTAAGGTTGGATATACACTTAGTGGCTTGAAAAAAAATACTATAACTAAGTGAAGAACAAGGCAGAAACTCTTAAGTCTCTCTCTCCTTCGGTTCTCTCTATCTCTTCCATGGTGTTTGAAGGCTTGGATCACTTGGAGGATTTTAGGCTTAGTTCTTTGAGGAATTGGAAGTTGGCTGTGGTTGGGATTAGCTCAAGGGTAAAGATATCAACAAGGTAGGGAATTTCAGCCATTGAATCTGTTAAACTCTATTGAATTTTGTTAAAACCTTAAAGCTTGCATGAAAATGGATTCTAAGTATGATTTTGGATGTTTGCTGAGTATATAAATTGTTTATGAGATTTGTCATGGAGCCTAGGTTGTGTGGAAGGGAAGTTTAGGCTTGCTTCTTGGTTGAATTGGTGTTGGGGTATGAAAATTGGAGTTTAGGCTCGAGGAAAACGCAGAAAATAGCTGGGATTTCTAGGTTTGGGGGCTCGGGTCGCGACCCTGTTCTTCAGGCGTCGCGACCCATGTGTGTCGAAGAGGATGGAAGGTGAAACGCCCTGCTAATTAGTGTCTGTTACCATGTGTGTTTAAAATAGTGCAAGACTCACTAAACAAGTCTT
Source organism: Humulus lupulus (assembly GCF_963169125.1). Classification (NCBI taxonomy): domain Eukaryota; kingdom Viridiplantae; phylum Streptophyta; class Magnoliopsida; order Rosales; family Cannabaceae; genus Humulus; species Humulus lupulus. Next base: position 133,947,140 of record NC_084793.1, read on the forward strand.
TTGGACTAAAACATGTGATTAAGCCACTAAGGTTTCATGTATTAAAAATCTTGGTCAACGAATAAACATTTCCATTAAAAGAAAACTTTAGTCTTTACATGGGATCCCAAAAATACAAGTTTAAAAATTTGTTTACAACTCAAGGATTACAAGACAGGTCGACCTAAGCGGCAAAACAGGGTCCAATCCCAGTTCCCCTGCGATACCTCGGTCATGGCGGCCGAGCAGACTGCATATGTACACATCGCCCCTAACGCTCTCCAACTCATGGTTTGCCAAGGTTCTCCTTACCCTTACCTGCACCACAAAGCACCCGTGAGCCAAAAGACTCAGCAAGAAAACTCATTAACAAATTTAGGTAGTCCATAGAATATAACAACTTACTCAATAGTAATAACTAGAACCAAGCATACACACTGTACAAGCAAGTGACCATAGGGTCACACAAGTGCGTGTTGCACTCCCATTCATTCCTATGGCATCCGAGCTAGTCAAGTGCATAATGCACTCCCATTTATTCCATTGGAATCCAAGCCAGTCAAGTGCATAATGCACTCCTGGGGTGGCCTAGCCATAACAGCCTGCGCTCAACGCGCATAATGCCGATCATGGCTCATAAGCCGAGCCTTACAAACTCTCAACTCATAAATCGATCCTTGTGAACTCTCGACTTATAAGTCAAGCCTTGTGAACTCTCGACTTATAAGTCAAGCCTTGTAAACCCACGACTTATAAGCCGGACTGTAACGACCCAAATTCGCTAATAAGGCTTAAGGGCCTTGATTAGTGTGCCTGAAGGGCATAATGGGAATTATGTGTGACTTTAATGAGTAAGATGCATGATTATGATTTAAAGCATGTTATATGGTTATTTGAATATTTGATATGCATGACTATGTGTATTAGTATGCATGAAGGCCCTGACTAGGTTAGAAGGGCATAATCATAATTTTGGCCATTATGGGCATAACTGTTTTGATATATGTGATAATTATCGAGACCACATTATTATGTGGATATATTTGTGATCTGTGACTCGAGACAATCCTAGTGAGCAAAGTAGCGAGAAAGTCATGGCGGGGATTTATACCTGGCTCAGGGTGAGCCTAGGGGTATAAATGGGAATTTAGTGAGTATATTGGAGTCTATTTTAACATCGAGGAATATAGTTGGAGGTTAGCTAGGCATCAGGAATTAAGCGAGAAATATTAGAGACACTTGAGGAGTTAGCGGGAATTGGGTAAAATGACTAAAATGCCCCTAAGTGGATTAAAGGGTTTAGACTTAATAAGGAGGGCATAATAGTCATTTGGCTTACAGGAGTTAAGTGTTACTAAGGCTTATGTTAGTGGAGATTGTAGAAAGTAATAGAAGTCTGGAAAGAAAAGAAGGAAAAGAAAGAAAAAGGAAAGGGAGAAAACAGAGCTGGTTTTCTCTAAGGTCGGTTTATGCTTTCTTCATCAATTTCTTGAGAAACTTTTGAGCAAAGCTCAGGGAGGAGAGTTGAGTTAGGCTGAGCATCAAGAATCCTAGGCTAGGCTTGGAGAATTGGCAGAGGTTTAGCAGGAACACCCTAACACTTGAGGTAAGGTTCTATAGTTTCTTCAGTTTCTGGTTTTGGTTTTTAAACTATGGTGCATAAGCTGAGTTTGATGGGAATTCAGGCCAAAAGTTGAGGGGGAGCAAGCCAAAGAGGTGTAGAGGTTGTGTTGAAATCGAAACCCCAGTAAAGGTATGAATTCTAAGCTTCTAACTCTGATGTTTTGACTGGTTTTGCTGAGTTTCTAAGCTTAGGGTCAGCTATGGTGAATTTTGGGATTAGAGATGCATGTGGTTGGGTTCTGAGTATTTGGGGTGTTTGGGGTGAGTGGAGTATGTTCATAAGGTTGTTTTTGAGTTTGGTAAAGGTTTGGAGAAATTTTGGTTGAGTTTGGTTCGAGGAAATCGCAGGAAGTGAAATTTGGTGTTTGCCTGTCTGTGACTAGCGCTACAGCGCTAGCCTTTGGGCGCTGTAGCGCTAGGCCATGCATGCTGAGGGGATTTTGCTTCTGTTTGTAGCGCTGTAGCGCCCTCCCATGAGCGCTATAGCGCTACCCTGTCTTCTGAAGGGGATTTTAGGGTTGTTTGCAAGGGTTTTTGACCAAGGGTTTGGGGTTTGATTCCACCACCTTGTTTGGTGGAACTAGGACTTCCCGGGGGCTCGGAATTGACCCCGAGGCTAGGTTTTGGACTTGAGGATCGATGATGACTTTGGCCTATGGTTGTGTTTAGGTGAGCGCTAGGGCTCGAGAGGGATCGTGCTCAAGGAGTCAAGTGATCAAAGCTAGCAAATTGAAAGGTAAGAAAACTGCACCCGGTTATTAATTTGTGATGGGAGTAAGTGCTCCTGATATTTGTATCGTGTCAATGATGGTATTATGCCATGGGACATGTAAAAGCGGCCTTAGAGTTTCGTACATAATATTTGCGCACAGGGCGAGGCTTGGCCACTGGTAGCCGAGGACAGCTTAATATTCACTGAGCTCAGTTTAAGCGGGCCGGAGTCAGTGGGATAACAGAGGGAGCAGCCTGAGGGCGCTCGCCCTAGTTATCACTTGTGAACTAATATATGATATGAGATGACATGTTAGTGTGCTGAATACTTGATTATACTGAATGATTATATGGTTGAGAACTTGTGATGCGATATGAGATATTGATTTGTCTGTTAATTGCTTATGCTCTGTCGTTGCATTTTCTTGCTGGGCCTTGGCTCACGGGTGCTACGTGGTGCAGGTAAAGGCAAGGACAAGTTGGACCAATCTTGAGACGGAGAGCTATGGGGTTGAATGTACATAGCCAACTGTTCGATTGCCATGGTCGAGGAATGGATCAGGACAGGGATTGCCTAACTGTCTGTTTTGCCTTAATATGGCTTGTTATTGTATCTAAACTGTTATCCAAAAAACAGGCACGAATGACGTGGCAAGTGATTTCTGGACACGTGGCTAACACTTGGCGGAGTTCTGCTAGGGTATCGACCAGTAAAGATATTGCAAGCAAAAGGCAGTCGAAGTTTACTTGCGACCAGTATGGTCGCAGGTTCCGCATGTCTCATGATAATTTTATAAAGATCTTAGTCAATCCCGAGATTGACTCCCATAATTTCCTGAGTATCCGATTATTTAGGAAAGAATATCTGTAACAAATTAATGTAATCCCCCTTGAGCCTATAAGTAGAGAAAGATAGCTCAAGGAAGGGACTTTTGGCTTTCGAATTATTTGAGACTAGAGGGATTCTATTTGATATATTGTCTTGTTCTTCAGAGGTTGGTGAAACTCATTGAACCCTAGTTCTTTGATCACTCCTTTGAATCCTATATCAATAACAATTCAAGTGGACGTAGGTTGTTACCAGATTCTGGGGCCGAACCACTATAAACTCTTGTGTTCTTTATTGTTTTTTGTCATCACATTCATTTCAACGTGTTTGTCCACATCAAGCATATTTGACTCCGTGTCAGTTGGCCAAAATCAGGGTCAACATTCTGGTGCTTTCATTGAGAGCTTGATACATTATCGTTGAAAGATCAATGGCGAAAACTACCAAGATAACTGGACAGGCGGCCGGCGTTGCACCATCTCACCCGCCTCCTCCTCCTCCAAACGTGGCTGAGGATGAGCCACATTTGGAATTCGATGAGGAAGTGATGGACTCCGAGACGCTGAAGAATATCCTGGGGGTATTACAGGATGAACTGGCCAATCTGAGGGCCAGCCAGGAAAGTGCTACCGAAATCATGGCGTGGCTGCAATAGGAAATTGAACGACAGCGCCTGGAGTTGAGTGAAAGACAAGCAGAGATGGACCGTCGCCAGAGGGAGGCCATGGCAGCCCTCGAAGAAGCCCTACAACTGGCTAGGAACCAGGCTGCACCTACCTCGCAGCGTGATCAACCTACGAATGGGCCGCCACAGAGGGGTCCTAATCCTAGCCCGCCTATCCAACCCTCGAGCCCACAAAGGCCCGAGCAGCCACTGATGCCTCAGGATGATGTCCCGCTAAGGGACCCTGAAGCACAGCCTCTATCCCAAGCTGGTCGCGGCAATCCCCCGCAACAGAGGCAGAATAGGGCCGGGCAGCCACCTCGCAGTCCTAGACGCCATAGGGGCGACGAGCCAAACCCTCCGATCAGAGGACAATGTCCTCCTGGTAACAAGAGGAACTCAGAGTTAGGCTTTACGGTCCGGGGCCCCCCACGGCATGATAATGCACGGGGACCAACTGACCAACGCAGGCCACCCTCTAACGCTCAGGAGGTTCCAGCCCGAGAAGGCAACCGAGGGAACAGTCGATCCCACCATAGCCAATCAAGTTTCAGAGATGGCCATGGTTATAACGAGGCCGACTCAGGCAGAGGAAACCCTGGTCGGAGGAATGAAGAAAGAGGTGGGGGCCGAAGTTTGCCACCTAGGGATGACCAACTCGAAAGACGGGACGCTAAGGGGCAGCCCAGACAAAATAACGTCTTCAACCGGCTCGGAGCTAGCGAGCAGCGGAGGAGAGACGAGGATTTGAGAGATGTACTCAATGATCGCCGGGAGCGGCACGACGAGTACGTCCCCCCAGCACCTGAGGCCCCGGCGATTCCTGGCGCCGTGCAGGCCTAGATAGATGCCCTCAACCAGGCAGTGCAGCAGCTGGTTGGGGGAAGAACATCTTGTATCGACCACGATAGGAGAAAGGGCACTCCTTTCGTCCAAATGATAGCTATGGCAGAAACTCCTAGCTAGTTTAAGATGCCTACGCTTCCGAACTTTGACGGGTATGGTGACCCGGTATCTCACGTCAACAAGTTTGAGATACAAATGGACATTCAGAAAGTGTCCGAAGATGCTCGGTGCAGGATCTTCCCTGCAACACTTTCTGATGCCGCATAGGAGTGGTTTTTCAAATTCCCTCCTGCAAGTATAGTTTCCTGGGAAATGTTCGTGAAAGAATTTTACGGATAGTTCTATGCGGGTCGTGTGCACCCGATTGAGGCAAATCAGCTGGTCGAAATACGCCAGCAAGACGGAGAGCCACTGAAGGAATACGTTTAGCGCTTTATGCGAGCAGCTGCTGGGGCGAAAATAGTGGGAGACGAAGGCAAGATGATGGCCATAACCGTAGGAGTTAAGCGCCGCACGCCTCTCTGGGACAGCCTCAGAAAACATGGGGTCAGAACTACCCAGGAATTTTTGGATCAAGCTGATCGATATATCAAGCTCGAGGATGCCATCGCCAATGAAGGGAAGCCCCCAGGCAAGGACAAGGGGACTATCGAGCCCGCCAAAGCCACCAATGGGTCCAAACCCAACGACAACGGCAAAGGCAACGGGAATGGCAATGGAAAGAATGGGGGGAAACGGCCGCACAATGAGCCTTCCACCTCTGACAATAAACAAGCCAAGGGTAATCGTTATGAACCACGGTTCACTAACTACACTGCCCTTATTGAGTCTCGGGGAGAGGTTTATCAGGCCACGAGTTCCAGTGTGCCTTATAAGAAACCTGCTCCCATTCGGAAGGATATTTCGAGAAGAGATACTGCCAAGTTCTGTCGTTATCATAACGACTACGTACATGATACCAATGAATGCAACCAGCTGAAGGATGAGATTGAGTTCCTTATTAGACAAGGACACTTGAGAATATATATACGGGCCTTGGGAAATTCCCAACGAGAAGCTCCAGGTGGCAACGAGCAGGCACCCACACGCCAACGCTTGCCACCTTTGCAGCCTAATCCTGTAACTGGCACATTGTTAACCATTTGCGGAGGCCCGCACCTCGCGGGAAACAGCGGAGAGGCCAGAGAACGATATGCTCGGACTCTGAGCCACGACCAGGACATCGAGATGATGACTGTGGATGACCGCGCGCCAAAAAAGGCTCGGTCAGAAGAGGGTGAAATAACCTTCTCTGATAGCGACGCCCAACATGTCCGGTTCCCACATTTCGATCCGCTGGTCGTGGATATCCAAATGGCCAATATGATGGTGAAGAGAGTGCTAGTTGACACAGGAAGTTCAGTGAACATCCTGTATAAGTCTTCGCTGGAACGCATGAAGTTGTCCGTTAAGGACTTGGAGCCCTGCAACCAAACGATATATGACTTCTCTGGTGAGGGACTCGCCCCGGCAGGGTCAATCAGACTTCCAGTGATGGCAGGTACATCGCCTGCTACGAGGACATTACTTGCTACTTTCATAGTAGTCGATTGTCCCTCGGCGTACAATGCGGTCATTTGAAGACCTATACTGGTTGATCTTCGAGCCGTCACCTCTATATGGCACTTAGCCATGAAATTCCCAACAGACGCAGGGGTAGGACGCATGTTGGGAAACCAGAGGGAGGCCAGGGAGTGCTACAACACCTCAGTCACGAAGGCGAAGAAGGGAACATCAAAGAGCACTCCCCCAGATAGGTTGTAGATGACTATTGATACACAAGCCCAATCCGGTGATGAAGTCACCAAATAGGGTGTTGCCCAAAATGAGGATAGAGATTTAGATCCTCGCTTTGGGGATTTTGTGGAAAGTGTTGGACCCGTCGAGGACCTGGAAGAGGTCCAACTTGACGAAGAAGACCCGACCAGAGTCGTGAAGGTCGGGAAAAACTTAGAACCAACCACGAAGCATGCACTGGTGGAGTTTTTGCGGAAGAACCAGGAAGTCTTTGCCTGGTCGCACAAAGACATGGCTGGGATAGATCCTGCAGTTATCAGCCATGTCCTGAACATAGACAAGAGTTTTCCACCCGTGCAACAGAAAAGAAGGCTGCTCGATAAGGATCGGTCGAGAGCCTTAAAAGAAGAAGTTGAAAGATTAAAGGAGAATGGATTCATTAGGGTGGCATTTTATCCATCGTGGGTCTCTAATCCAGTGCTGGTTCCTAAGCCTAACGGCAAATGGCGAACCTGTGTGGATTTCACAGACCTCAATAAAGCCTGCCCGAAGGATTGCTTCCCACTCCCAAGGATCGACCAGTTGGTCGATGCTACTGCAGGACATGAGATCCTCTCCTTCATGGATGCATACTCAGGCTACAATCAGATCAGCATGCATCCCCCTGACGAGGATCACACCAGCTTTCAGACCGATACAGGATTATATTGTTATAAAGTAATGCCCTTTGGACTGAAAAATGTAGATGCAACTTACCAGCGATTGGTTAACCACATGTTTAAAGAGTTGATCGGAGTAAACATGGAGGTGTACGTGGATGACATGCTGGTAAAGTCGAAAAAACAGAAGGACATGTGAAGGATTTACAAGAGTGTTTCGATGTATTGAACAAGTACCAGATGAAACTAAATCCTCTCAAATGTTCCTTCGGAGTTGGATCAGGGAAATTTTTGGGGTTCATTGTTAATTCAAGAGGAATCGAGGCCAACCCCGACAAGATAAAAGCCCTGATCGACATGAAATCGACAGAGAAGATCAAGGATGTACAAAGTTTAACTGGAAGAATTGCCGCCCTAAGTAGATTCATTTCCAAATCAACGGATAAATGCATCCCTTTCTTCAATCTACTTAGGGGCAACAAGAAGTTTGAATGGACAGGAGACTTCGAGCAGGCTTTTCAGGCCTTAAAAGCCCATATGGCACAGCCTCCTATTTTGTCAAAGCCTATCGAAGGAGAAACTTTGTTCATTTACCTGGCGATCACTGAAGTTGCTGCTAGTGTAGTACTAGTACGAGTGGAAGAAGGCGTACAAAAGGCGGTTTACTATGTAAGCAAGAGGCTAATCGGAGCAGAACTGAGATATCCTCCCATCGAAAGGTTAGCTTATTGTTTAATCTTGGCCTCAAGGAAGCTACGTCCTTACTTCCAAGCCCATCCCATTACAGTCTTAACTGATCAGCCCCTTCGGCAAGTCCTCCAAAAACCGGAGGCGGCTGGGCGTTTATTAAAATGGGCAGTCGAACTAGGGCAGTTCGATATTACATATTCACCGCGAGCAGCAGTAAAAGGATAAGTCTTGGCTGATCTTATTGCAGAGTTCACCGAGCTCCCAGACAACGAGCAGTGCGAAAAGCCTAATGCGCCCGAGCCCCAAGATGAAGCTCCTTCGTGGAAGTTATTCACGGATGGATCGTCCAACGAATCTCACGCGGGAGCAGGAGTGATTTTGATAACGCCAGAAGGGCATCGATTTCACTGTGCCATTAGGTTCGACTTCACAGCGTCGAATAATGAAGCCGAGTACGAAGCACTCCTCGCTGGATTAAGAATGGCAAAAGATATGAGTATAAAGGTGCTGGATATTTACAGTGATTCACAGCTGGTAGTGAATCAGGTTCTAGGGGAATATCAAGCATGAGGCCTCAAAATGGTGGCCTACTTGAACAAAACTAAAGATTTGTTGGCCCAGTTCAAGAAGTATACCCTCCAGCAAATACCTCAGGATCAGAATTCGAATGCAGATGCCTTAGCCAAACTCGCAAGCGCGAAGGATGCTGACACTTTGAATATTGTGCCAGTAAAAAGATTGTGCGAGCCAATCATACGAGCAGATGAAACCAGTATGGAAATCCGGATGGGGGAAACGTGGATGGCGCCTTACTTGGAATATCTTATAAATGGTGTATTACCAACAGATAGAAATAAAGCCAGAACCCTCCAAAGGCAGTCTGCTAGGTACATACTGGTCGATGATGTTCTTTACAGAAGAGGATATTCCATGCCACTACTTAGATGTATTACACTAGAAAAAGCTAAGGATCTAATGAGGGAAGTACATGAAGGCTTCTGCGGGGATCACGCTGGGGGGCAAAGTTTGGTGAAAAAGATTCTAAGGCAAGGCTATTTCTGGCCGACTATGAACGAAGACTCAATGGAGTTTGTGCGAAAATGAGACAAGTGTCAAAGATTTTCCAAGATCCCACGCGCAGCTCCCAATGAGTTAAAACAGATGCAGAGTCCTTGGCCTTTCGCAGTATGGGGTATAGACTTGATTGGATCCCTGCCAACGGGAAAAGGAGGAGTGAAGTACGCAATTGTAGCAGTCGACTACTTCACCAAATGGGACGAAGCTGAGCCACTCGCTACCATAACGACCAAGAAAGTTCTTGACTTTGTCATAAAAAACATTGTTTGCCGATATGGTTTGCCTCGAAAACTTGTCTCAGACAACGGCACCCAGTTTGACAGTGACTTATTCACAGACTTCTACGAAAGACACGGGATCATTAAAAGTTTTTCTTCAGTTGCACATCCACAAGCAAATGGGCAAGTTGAAGCAGTGAATAAAACGCTTAAGGACACCTTGAAGAAAAGGCTCGAAGATGCTAAAGGAGCATGGCCAGAACAGTTGCCCGAAGTCCTCTGGTCGTATAGAACTTCTCATCGAACAGCGACAGGTCATACCCCATTTTCCTTAGCATACGGATATGAAGCTATGTTACCCATCGAGTTAGATCCCCCCTCACATAGACACATTACATACGACCAGAGCCAGAATAGCCAACTGATGATGGAGTCCCTAGACTCAATTGAGGAGATACAAGAAAGAACCCAACTCCGAGTTGTTGCATATCAGCAAAAGGTCGCCCGGTATTTTAACTCAAAAGTGAAAGAAAGGAAATTCAACGTCGGTGATTTAGTGCTACGAAGAGTTTTCTTGAATACCCGCGACCCCACTGCTGGAGTGCTCGGACCAAACTAGGAAGGACCATACCAGATTGAGGAAGTCCTTCATCCGGGCACTTACAAACTTTCATGCTTGAACGGAGATCTCGTTCCACGCTATTGGAACGGTGAACACCTGCGCAAGTACTACCAATAAACAGTCTTTTTTAAAGAACTGGCTTGTATTAATTTTCACTTTTTACAAGTTTCGAAAAAGGGTTAGCCACATGTATGGCTAATCGCTTATAAGTGTAAGATCTTTTAAGATCACTCGTAAAGACATGTTTAGTCCATTTTTAATACGAGATTATAAGGGACTGTGCGCAGCCAGTCATTCTTGTGACCTTTGTAAATTTATTTTTACAAGTATTTGTTCATTACGTGTGTTGTTTTGCTGTATTATAAGTGTTATGTTTACTATCGAGCAGTAATGTTCGCACAGGTCGTGGTCAAGGCAAGTGACCAAGGACCTAAAGCTCCTCTATCACTTGGGGGGCATATAAGGTACATCGATAGCAAAGCATACCAAAAGGTATGTAAACACATGAACAAAATAAGTGAAAGCATGCTACGGTACTTAGAGTATTTTTCAAAATTTATATTTTGTTAAGTCAAGCCAAAGTACTATGGTAAGTTCGGTCATGCGAACAGATGTTATAATAAAAAGAAAATATTATAATGTCACAAGGCATTCTTTTACACCGCAAGCATCACTGCTTGGATGTAATTGTTTAAAGTAAAAGGAAAAGTTTGCTGCCCGTGCAACAAATTTAAAAGTAAAAATTGTCTTTACAACACGACCCATGGGTCGTGTAATTGAAGAAAAATAAAAAGAGAGAAATAAGTTTAAGGAGCAGGAGGGTCTTGCTCAGCAGTCTAATTGGCCGCATTCTCAACAACTCCTCCCTCCTCTGCGTCAGCGACCGACTGGATGCTTGGGGAAGCAGGAACCCTTGCTCTTTCTTCTTCTTCAGCCAATCGAGCAGTGCAGCGGGCCAACTCAGCGTTCCTGGCATCTTCTGGAAGGTAGTTAAAATTGGCACCCCGGTTGTGTTTCCAAAAGTCGTAGAAACACTGAAGTTTTGCATTCTTGTACCTCTCCAGATTATTAGCATTGGTAAGCTTCAGCTGCACTACCTGGCTCTCAAGAACAGCTATGGCCTTGTCCTTAGCAAGGAGCTCCTCCTTGAGCCTCTTGACTTCACGATATTGGGTTCGGCTGGAATCCTGGTATTCATCCCTCTGCTTCTTCATAGCTGCCTGAGAAGCTTCAGCCTCCGCCAGCTTGGCCACCACAACATCCTTCTACTGAGTAACCACCTCTAACTCCCCAGCGTACCTGGCTTCTGCAGCCTGAAGCTCCTCGACGGCTCTCACCTGGAACTCCTCGACGGCCTTTGCCCGAGCCTGGTCGATGGTAGCCAGGGCACGGGTGCGAGCGGCAATTATTGTCAGCATGGCCTGCAGTTAGGGAAATAAAAGTTAGACTATACTACAAAAAGGAGAAGTAAAATTCAAGAGGAAAAATACTTACACTGGCCACTTCGTTAAGAGCCCTGTTGAGGATCTGGTCAACCCCCATGCTCTCAGCTTCAGCCATTGCCTCCCTGCAATGGTCGTGCTTCAAGATATGGGCAAGGCGATCTTTGGCTGATCGCAGGGAGCGGTTTGAGAGCTTGGTCCCAGGAAGCTCTGCTTGTGGGGTGTGCTCCCTTCGGGCCGCAGGCGGAGGGTTGGTAGCATGGGCAGCCTCCTTCTCAGCAGGAGCAGAAGGCTAAGCAGAAGCTTGTCCAGTTGGCGCATCCTTGGAAGGATCTTCTGTTCGACCCTTCTTGGCTAGAGGTCCTTGGCTTGATTCGCCATTATGCCTCCTGGATGTCTTTCGTCGAACTAGGGGGACTTATGCCTCCTCTTGAGCCTGGTACAGATCGTAAACGTTGGGAGCAGCCATCTCTGCGTACAAAGAAAAATATGCAGATGATAAGACAAAGGCGGATGAAAATTCTTGGTAAAACAGAAAAGAGGTCACAAATTTTAATACCCGAGCTACAACTACTGGTCGCTATACTACTGACTCTATTAGTCATACACTCACTATCTGGCACGAAGAAGTCTGGCCCTAGATTTGGAGTATACGTAAAATTGCCGTCCCCGTCAAAAAGTGACAGGGAATTGGCAAGCTATTTAAAAGCAGGATAACAATACCGTTTTCATCTGAGGATTCATCCAGGTCTATGACAGACTCTGTTGCCTTTTGTTTCCCCTTGCCTTGGGGCGCAGAAGGCCTCTCTGCAGAAGGGACGCCAGTGGGTTCCCTGATCGTAACCCCCGTTGGCCTCCTTCGGGGAGGAGACGCCGGGGGTTGCTGCTCAGGATCCCCCTCGGCCGTGGCATCTGCTACCACAGGTCCTCTTGTTTCATGGTGAGGAGCCAGGAGGCCAGATAGCCTCAGATTTTCATCGGTGACCAGGGACTTGACGCTTTTTTCTGCGTCTGCCATCCTGGCCAGAGCGTTGGACCTCAACACCATGTCTGGTGTTGGGTTCGAACGTAACCATGGTCCTGAAAGGCATAGTATACTTTAGAAAGGTTCAGGAGAATTTATTAAGGAAAAGTAGCGACCAGTGAAAAAAGCATTTCCCTCTACGAGTGGAGGCCAGGTTTTCGTAGTCATGTCCGGCGTGAGGAAGTACTCCCTACTGTACTGCCCCACGTTGGAAATGTGGGTAGTGTCACTTAGGAAAGTTCGGTTAGTCTCCTGGTGACAGAGATGGAAGAAGCCCATCCCGTATTGTTGAGGGTTGGACTTAAGGTCGAAGAGGAAATTGACCTCATGAGGAGTGGGTCCTGGCCATTTTTTAAGCTTATAGAGGATATAGAGTGCGGCCAGCATTCTATATCCGTTTGGAGTAATTTGAAAGGGGGCAACACCGAAATAGTTGGTCACCCCCTGATAGAAAGGATGTAAAGGGAGGATAGCCCCCGCCTCTATGTGATATCTGGACCAAGCGCTATAGACACCCCCGGGAAGGTTAGCTCTTTGGTCAGCAGCTGGGATTGTGAGATTGACTCCTGTAAGAGGATACTTCATGCGATAATTGGCAAGCATCCGAGGAGTCACTTGGCTGTGGGGGAGAGATACCACTCGACATCAGGAAGGTTTTGATGCCGAGGGCGGGCCCTGACCTGGATACGAGGGTCTGGGGCGGCATTTTCTCGACCACTGGTCGAGGGAACCGTAGCATGTGAATCAGGCTGGGCAGGAGAATTTGGACTGTTTTCAGAGTCAGGTCTTTTCTTGCCTAGAGATTTAGAGCGGGCCATTTGAGGTGGCGATGGATGAGGTCTAGAGGAAGATCGTGAAAATGGAATCTCGTGAACTCGGTCGATCGGTTGTTCTTCGCCTTCGAGCAGCTGGGCAAGAAGATCGTCGTCGATGGGCCGCTCATCTCCCCACAAATCTGGCATTAAAAGTCTGCAAACAGAAGAATGGGGAGGTGAGGATGAAGAATTTTGAAAGTTTTTTAGAATAACGCTGGTCGAGTATAAAAGTTAAGCTTTTATACAACAACATTCTAGCAAAAAACTAAAAATTTTCACACGAACAGTTTGAGAAACAGATCAAAAGTGAAAGTAAAATGTTTTTTAAAAAAGCTTTTTCAACTCCTTTTAGGGCGGGAAAAACCTGGTTTTTCAGCTAGCATAAAAATCGAATTTTTACTTCGGTTTTACGTCCTAAAGTCATGATCTTAACTATCAAACTAACTCGTAACTCCTTAGTTACATAAAAATATCATTCAATATAGTATCACCTATCAAACCCCCTATTGACATGCATCTCAACCCAGAAATGAGTGAACCCAACAGTCGGTCTACAGAAGCATGCACGACAAAAATATAAAGCGTAAGAGTCCAGAAACTTACCAGGATGAAGGTCGTGGAGAGTTGAGAAGTTTTTCGGGCGTAAAAGGGCTTATGGACTGAATCTTGAAATGCCGAAAGACGATTTCTAGAGGAAAATAGGGGCTCTGGTGTTAGGGTTTCTTGAAAGTGTGATGGCTTGTGTAAAAAGAAAAAGGAGACTTCGAAGAGGCTATATATATTTTTTTGTCCGTAAGCATTAAAAGGAAGTAATCATCAACTTCCCTTTTTTCGAAGCATGGGGAAGGGTGATAGCCGTCGAAAGGTTACTTGGGAAGCGAAAAGCCGTGATTAGACAAGGGTAGGTTGCTTTTTCCAAGATTGCACGAAGTGTTCTGACAGGTATGGTGGGGGTAACCGAAGGGTCATTTCCTCAAAAGTTTATTTATTGCTCGTAATAAATAAACTTGGGGGGCAAATGTTATCCAAAAAATAGGCACGAATGACGTGGCAAGTGATTTCTGGACACGTGGCTAACACTTGGCGGAGTTCTGCTAGGGTATCGACCAGTAAAGATATTGCAAGCAAAAGGCAGTCGAAGTTTACTTGCGACCAGTATGGTCGCAGGTTCCGCGTGTCTCATGATAATTTTATAAAGATCTTAGTCAATCCCGAGATTGACTCCCATAATTTCCTGAGTATCCGATTATTTAGGAAAGAATATCTGTAACAAATTAATGTAATCCCCCTTGAGCCTATAAGTAGAGAAAGATAGCTCAAGGAAGGGACTTTTGGCTTTCGAATTATTTGAGACTAGAGGGATTCTATTTGATATATTGTCTTGTTCTTCAGAGGGTGGTGAAACTCATTGAACCCTAGTTCTTTGATCACTCCTTTGAATCCTATATCAATAACAATTCAAGTGGACGTAGGTTGTTACCAGATTCTGGGGCCGAACCACTATAAACTCTTGTGTTCTTTATTGTTTTTTGTCATCACATTCATTTCAACGTGTTTGTCCACATCAAGCATATTTGACTTCGTGTCAGTTGGCCAAAATCAGGGTCAACATAAACCTTATGACTTTTGTAAACGGTCTTCAAACTTAATATTTTTGGGATCTCGTGTAAACAGATAATGTTCTTATGATAAATGTGGCTTTTAAGACCAAAATGTTTTAACCCTAGTTCCTTTATAGTTTCAGTAACACATTCTAAATTAAATGACTTGATTAGCAAGTCTAGCACTTTATAAACACACAGTGTAACAGTCTTGGCTATCCAGGGCGTTACAACTTGGTATCAGAGCATCCTAGGTTTATGGGTCCTGAAGACTGGCTGGATATGTACATTCGCCGCGAGAGACAAGCTCAACTCAGGGTTTGGTAATTGTGTATACATGATTATGTGCTTAAATGATCTGAGTGAGATATGATTGTTAATATCTGTTTGATGAATAGGGAGCATGAGATACTGATAGGGCCTGGCCCTTGACTATTGAATGATGCTATTGAGGCGTGCTTATTAGCACTACTATGCATGTGAATGAATATCTGGATAAATTGTTATATTTTGGTTGCTTGTGAATGATTGGAGTTCCAGTGATGGATCATGAAAGGATTATTACCCTGTCATCATAGCCTAATTACCGAGTCGTTGATTGCAGATTGACTTGAATAGTTACGCGTTCAAGAAAATCCACGCGACTAGCCGGCAGGTCTTGGGCTAGAGATGATGATCAGGGCCAGACCCCTCGACCAGTCCCTGAGAACTGGCAGCAGTTAATGGCCGACATGCAGGCTCGGCTTCAGAGCCAAGATGAGCAGATTCGAATTCTACAGCAGGCTCCATCTGGGAGTGTTGCCCCTATTGTGCCACCGGCAGTGGTACCTATAGTGCAGCTAGTTGAGGCTGGGAACAAGTGGGAACCGTTGTATGAGCGGTTCAGGAAGCAACAGCCCCCGATCTTTGAGGGAGGACCAGATCCACTGAAGGCTGAGCAGTGGATGACTATGATCACTACCATACTTGATTTTATGAGAGTGGAAGGACATGACAGGGTGGCCTGTGCCACTTATATGCTAAGGGAGGATGCCCGAATCTGGTGGGAGGTGGCATCACAGACCAGAGATGTTTCTGTATTGACTTGGGAAGGGTTTAAGGACTTGTTTAGTCAGAAGTATTATAATGTTTCCATCAGGGCAGCGAAGATAAATGAGTTTGTGGGGCTGGTTCAGGGCAGTATGACAGTTACAGAATATGCCCTGAAGTTCGACAGACTTGCGAAGTTCACACCAGATCTTGTGCCTACTGATGCAGCTAGGCAGGACATGTTTATTAGAGGGCTGAATGCTATGATAGCCTGAGATGTGAGAATTACCACAAGTCCTGGAGGGACAACTTATGCCCAGGCTGTGGAAAAGGCTCTTACCGCTGAGGAAGCAGAGAACAAGATATGGAGAGAGAGTGCTGTGAGAAGGGAGGGTCGCAGGGCGGTGCCTCCATATTCTGGTTTTGGTAGGGGCTGAGGCCCCAGTGATTTGAAGAGAAAGACTCCTGATGCTCCGATCGCTCCTGGTCCTGATAGGAGAGGTCGGGGTACTCAGGGTGGCCTTCAGGGAGGCGGTGATTCATGGAGGACTTATCCGAAGTGCACGAGATGCAAGAGACGCCATCCGGGCGAGTGTCGGGCTAAGGCCTGCTATGTGTGCGGAGTGGTGGGACACCTCAGGAAGGATTGCCCGACAGTGAAGAAGGGAGAGACAGGGAAGGTGGACAACTTGACTCCAGCTCGAGTGTTCACCCTGACGCAGGCGGAGGCCGAGGCTAGTCCCTCGGTAGTGACAGGTCACTTTCTAGTGCTGGCACTCCTTTTACTGTGTTGATTGATTCTGGTGCTTCGCACTCGTTTGTATCTGATAAGGTGATTGATAGATTGTGTAGACCTAGTGAGTATAGTACTTCAGGGTTTGGGACTATATTGCCTACATGAGAACTGGTAGTATCTAGGAGGTGGATTAGAGCACTGCCAGTGATAGTTGATGGTAGGGAGTTATCAGTAGACTTGATTGAGTTGAGTATGGAGGACTTTGATATGATTTTAGGTATGGATTGGCTGGTTAGATATGGAACTACTATTGACTGCAGGAAGAAGATGGTGACTTTTGAGCCAGAGGGCGAGGATCCCTTTGTTTTTGTGGGGGCGGTGCATGGACCCCACGTACCCAGGATATCTGCGTTGAGAGCCAGAGATTTGCTACAGGGTGGATGTGTATGCTTTCTGACTAGTGTGGTGGATACCACCAGAGTTTCACCAGTAGGACTGGAGGAGACTAGATTGGTTTGCGAGTTCTTGGATGTGTTTCTTGAGGATTTGCCTGGGTTGCCGCCGCGTAGAGAGATTCAGTTTGTTATTGAGTTAGCGCCAGGGACAGAGCCAGTGTTGAGGGCACCATATAGGATGGCACTGGTGGAACTGAAAGAATTAAAGATACAACTGCAGGAGCTTCTGGATTTGGGGTTCATCAGACTTAGCTACTCGCCATGGGGTGCTCCAGTTTTGTTTGTAAAGAAGAAGGACGGGACTTTGAGAATGTGTATCGACTACCGAGAATTGAACAAGTTGACCATCAAGAATAAGTATCCCCTACCAAGGATTGATGACTTGTTCGATCAGCTGCAGGGTAAGACGGTGTTCTCAAAGATTGATCTTCGATCTGGTTATCACCAGCTGAGGATCAAGGAAGAGGACATACCTAAGACGGCCTTCCGAACACGGTATGGGCACTATGAGTTCTTGGTCATGTCTTTCGGTTTGACCAATGCCCCAGCAGCCTTTATGGATCTAATGAACAGGGTGTTCAAGGACTTCCTAGATCAGTTCATTATTGTCTTCATCGACGACATCTTGGTGTATTCCAGTTCAGAGGCAGAGCACGAGCTTCATCTTCGACAGGTTCTTCAGAGGTTGAGGGAGCATCAATTGTACGCTAAGTTTAAGAAGTGTGAATTCTGGCTACCCGAAGTGACATTCCTTGGAATATCGTAGGTGCAGATGGGATTAAGGTGGATCCATCTAAGATAGAGGCGGTTAGGGATTGGCTGAGGCCAAGGAATGCCTCAGAGGTGCGGAGTTTTCTTGGGTTGGCAGGTTACTACAGACGGTTTGTAGAGGGCTTCTCGAAGAAAGCAGCACCAATGACAGAATTGACAAGGAAGAATCTGAAGTTTATCTGGTCAGACAAATGTGAAGACAGTTTCCAAGAGCTGAAGCGATGACTTATTACAGCGCCAGTGTTGAGTCTTCCTTCGGGGGAAGGGAAGTTTGTTGTTTACTATGATGCATCGAGGTTGGGCTTAGGCTGTGTGTTGATGCAGAATGAGAAGGTTATAGCTTATGCATCATGATAGCTGAAGGAGTATGAGCAACGGTATCCTACCCATGATTTGGAGCTGGCAGCAGTGGTTTTTGCACTGAAGATTTGGCGACACTATCTATATGGGGAGAAGTGCGAGGTATACACTGACCATAAGAGCCTAAAGTATTTCTTTACACAGAAGGACCTGAACATGAGACAGAGGCATTGGCCAGAGTTGGTAAAGGATTATGATTGTGATATTCTTTACCATCCGGGGAAAGCCAATGTGGTGGCGGATGCATTGAGCTGGAGAGGTCCAGGTCAGTTGTATAGTTCTATCCAGATCTCGAGGGAGTTAGCTGACAAGATGGTCAGAGCGGGGATAGAGTTGGTGGTAGGTCGATTGGCTAATATTACTCTGCAGTCGACCCTGCTAGAACGGATCAGAGAAGGGCAGTTGGCAGACGCTCAGTTACAAAGGGTTAGAGAGGATGTCTTAGCAGGAGTAGCTAATGACTATTCTATTTCTGAGGTTGGATTACTTCGGTATTAGGGGCAGATTTTGTTGACCCAAACTCTTAAGTCTCCTTGTTTTGATGATTAACAGATATTTGATTATTATTTGTTACTAATGATTTGTTGATTTTGTAGCAAAAAACAAAGTGAATTAGCATTTCAAAGTCAAACTTATGACCAAGGGAAAAATGGTAATTTTACCAAATCTTCCGGAAATGACCCGAAATGGATTTCAAGACTCAAGATAAAGGTTTAATTCCATTTCTTAGTCTTGTAAAGTGATTGCAAGTTTACTTTAAGTCATAAGTATAAAATTTGGCTCATTCACGTACTAAAAATGGTGATTTTTCAAAATGAGAACTAAATATCCTAAATTCACTTTTAAGAAAATACATCCCGATACGGTCGTAACGCAATTGAAATTTTTGAAATCGGATAAACGAGCTAAAAGTTATAAAGAATTGAAAAACGGGAAAATAGGCATATTTCGAACTTTTGCTCTCTGTTTGCCATCCGGAATTCCAGTTGGCAACCGGAATTCCAGTTGCTCCCAGAACGGAATTCCAGTTCCCCATCCGAACTTCCGGTTCGCGGCAGGCAGCATCAAAAATTAACCCCTAACGGCTATAAACGGCCAGTTTTTTCCCAAACTCTATATAAACTCGTTTTTCACTCAAAATTGGTGGTTGGCTGAGCATTTATTACATTTATCAATCCTAATCCATTGATTTCAAAGAGCTCTCAAAGTTTATATCATCCAAACACATATTCACACACTTGAGCCAAAATTTGTATTTATTTCTTCTAAGTGTGCTTGCTAATCACTCTAGGTTTCTCATTGTATCATCATACTTCTAGAGTGATTTTTGCTTGTAATATCAAACACCTTCCCATATTGTGATTGAGGTGAGGTTGACACCGGTTTTGTAAACAACCCGGTTAGAGTGAGATTGGCACTTTAACAATCCGAAAAAGAGGTTGATAGTCCTTGGTGGTGGAAAACTATTGTAAGAGGTTTGGAAATACCTTGGTGAAAAATTCCCTGTTGTAAGGGTTAGTCAAGCCCGTTAACTTGGCTCGATAGTGGAACTCAAAGCTAGGTCCATAGCTTTGAAGACCAAGGACGTAGGTGGCTTAGTTCTACCGAACCTTGTAAAATTCGAGAGTTTGCAATTTCTTAACCTTAAACTCTTTACATTACAAGTTTGATTATTTGCTTATCTATTTGATTGCCATATTATTTGCTTTTACTTGATAAATTTGATTTATTGCATAATTTGGCATATTAAGTTTTAAATTTCCGAAATTAGTTTAAATTTCCAATTCACCCCCCCTCTTGGAAACATATCTTGGGTTAACAGATTTGTGTTCCAGCTGATGAGAGAATCAGACGAGAGATACTGGATGAGTCTCATACGACGCCGTACTCACTTCATCCGGGTACCACGAAGATGTATCAGGATCTGCGGACTTTATATTGGTGGCCCGGGATGAAGAAGAATGTGGTAGAGTACGTCGCTAGATGCTTAACCTGTCAGTAGGTGAAAGCTGAACATCAGCGACCAGCAGGGTTGCTTCAGCCTTTGGGTATTCCTGAATGGAAATGGGAGGACATTACTATGGATTTTGTGGGGGGTTTACCCAGGACAGTAGGACTTCATGACTCGGTGTGGGTGATAGTGGATAGACACACCAAGTCAGCCCATTTTCTTCCAGTGAGGTCGACATATACTGTGGATTAGTATGCTGAGTTGTATGTGAGGGAGATCGTACGTCTCTATGGGGTTCCTAAGTCTATAGTGTCAGACCGGGATCCTATCTTCACTTCCAAGTTTTGGGGTGGTTTGCAGAAGGCTTTAGGGACCCAGTTGAAATTCAGTACAGCCTTTCATCCTTAGACTGATGGACAGTCTGAGAGGACGATCCAAGTATTGGAGGATATGCTTAGAGCATGTGTGATTGATTTTGAGGGTTCATGGAGTAAGTATCTTCCGTTGATTGAATTTTCGTATAACAATAGTTATCAGTCAACGATTGGAGTGGCTCCCTATGAGATGTTATATGGGAGGAAGTGTAGATCACCCATTCATTGGGATAAGATGGGTGAGAGGATATATTTGGGACCAGATATGGTTCTGAGGACAAGTGAAGCTATAGAAAAGATCCGGGCTAGAATGCTCGCTTCTCAGAGCAGACAGAAAAGCTACGCTGACCCTAAGCGTAGGGACGTGGAGTTTCAGGTTGGGGACCACGTCTTTCTTCGAGTTTCATCTCTGCGAGGGGTGAGGAGGTTTGGTAAGAAGGGAAAGCTAAGCCCTAGATTCATTGGACCATTCGAGATTCTGGAAAGGGTTGGTCAAGTGGCTTATAGATTAGCCTTGCCACCATCGTTTTCTGGAGTTCATGACATATTCCATGTTTCCATGCTTCGGAAGTACGTCTCAGATGGGACTTATGTGTTGAGGTATGAAGATTTGGAGTTACAGACAGATTTGGCTTATGAGGAGCAACCAGTTCAGATCTTGGATCGAAAAGATAAAGTATTGTGGAATAAGACGATTCCTCTTGTTAAAGTGCTGTGGAGGAATAGTAAGGTCGAGGAGGTGACCTGGGAGCTTGAGATAGCGATGCGGGATTAGTATCCCGAGTTATTCAGGTAAATTTCGAGGACGAAATTCTCATTAGGAGGGGATAGTTGTAACGACCCAAATTCGCTAATAAGGCTTAAGGGCCTTGATTAGTGTGCCTGGAGGGCATAATGGGAATTATGTGTGACTTTAATGAGTAAGATGCATGATTATGATTTAAAGCATGTTATATGGCTATTTGAATATTTGAGATGCATGACTATGTGTATTAGTATGCATGTAGGCCCTGACTAGGTTAGAAGGGCATAATCGTAATTTTGGCCATTATGGGCATAACTGTTTTGATATATGTGATAATTGTCGAGACCACATTATTATGTGGATATATCTGTGATCTGTGACTCGAGACGATCCTAGTGTGCAAAGTAGCGAGAAAGTCATGGCGGGGATTTATACCCGGCTCGGGGTGAGCCTAGGGGTATAAATGGGAATTTAGTGAGTATATTGGAGTCTATTTTAACATCGAGGAATATAGTTGGAGGTTAGCTAGGCATCAGGAATTAAGCGGGAAATATTAAAGACACTTGAGGAGTTATCGGGAATTGGGTAAAATGACTAAAATGCCCCTAAGTGGATTAAAGGGTTTAGACTTAATAGGGAGGGCATAATAGTCATTTGGCTTACAGGAGTTAAGTGTTACTAAGGCTTTATGTTAGTGGAGATTGTAGAAAGTAATAGAAGTCTGGAAAGAAAAGAAGGAAAAGAAAGAAAAAGGAAAGGGAGAAAACAGAGCTGGTTTTCTCTAAGGTCGGTTTATGCTTTCTTCATCAATTTCTTGAGAAACTTTGGAGCAAAGCTCAGGGAGGAGAGCTGAGTTAGGCTGAGCATCAAGAATCCTAGGCTAGGCTTGGAGAATTGGCAGAGGTTTTGCAGGAACACCCTAACACTTGAGGTAAGGTTCAATAGTTTCTTCAGTTTCTGGTTTTGGTTTTTAAACTATGGTGCATAAGCTGAGTTTGATGGGAATTCAGGCCAAAAGTTGAGGGGGAGCAAGCCAAAGAGGTGTAGAGGTTGTGTTGAAATCGAAACCCCAGTAAAGGTATGAATTCTAAGCTTCTAACTCTGATGTTTTGACTGGTTTTGCTGAGTTTCTGAGCTTAGGGTCAGCTATGGTGAATTTTGGGATTAGAGATGCATGTGGTTGGGTTTTGAGTATTTGGGGTGAGTGGAGTATGTTCATAAGGTTGTTTTTGAGTTTGGTAAAGGTTTGGAGAAATTTTGGTTGAGTTTGGTTTGAGGAAATCGCAGGAAGTGAAATTTGGTGTTTGCCTGTCTGTGACTAGCGCTACAGCGCTAGCCTTTGGGCGCTGTAGCGCTAGGCCATGCATGATGAGGGGATTTTGCTTCTGTTTGTAGCGCTGTAGCACCCTCCCATGAGCGCTGTAGCGCTACCCTGTCTTCTGAAGGGGATTTTAGGGTTGTTTGCAAGGGTTTTTGACCAAGGGTTTGGGGTTTGATTCCACCACCTTGTTTGGTGGAACTAGGACTTCCCGGGGGCTCGGGATTGACCCCGAGGCTAGGTTTTGGACTTGAGGATCGACGATGACTTTGGCCTATGGTTGTGTTTAGGTGAGCGCTAGGGCTCGAGAGGGATCGTGCTCAAGGAATCAAGTGATCAAAGCTAGCAAATTGAAAGGTAAGAAAACTGCATCCGGTTATATGTTTGTGATGGGACTAAGTGCTCCCAATATTTGTATTGTGTCAATGATGGTATTATGCCATGGGACATGTAAAAGCGGCCTAAGAGTGCCGTACATAATATTTGCGCACAGGGCGCGGCTTGGCCACTGGTAGCCGAGGACAGCTTAATATTCACTGAGCTCGGTTTAAGCGGGCCGGAGTCAGTGGGATAACAGAGGGAGCAGCCTGAGGGCGCTAGCCCTAGTTATCACTTGTGAACTGATATATGATATGAGATGACATGTTGCTATGCTGAATACTTGATTATACTGAATGATTATATGGTTGAGAACTTGTGATGCGATATGAGATATTGATTTGTCTGTTGATTGCTTATGCTCTGTCGTTGTGTTTTCTTGCTGGGCCTTGGCTCACGGGTGCTACATGGTGCAGGTAAAGGCAAGGGCAAGTTGGACCAATCCTGAGATGGAGAGCTTCGGTGTTGAATGTACATAGCCAACTGTTCGATCACCATGGTCGAGGAGTGGATCAGGACAGGGATTGCCTAATTGTCTGTTTTGCCTTAATATGGCTTGTTATTGTATCTAAACCTTATGACTTTTGTAAACGGTCTTCAAACTTAATATTTTTGGGATCCCGTGTAAACATATAATGTTTCTTATGATAAATGTGATTTTTAAGACCAAAATGTTTTAACCCTAGTTCCTTTTTAGTTTCAGTAACACGTTTTAAATTAAATGACTTGATTAGCAAGTCTAGCACTTTATAAACACACAGTGTAACGGTCTTGGCTACCCAGGGCGTTACACGGACCTTGTAATCCTTTGACTTGTAAGTCGGCCTTGTAATCCCTCGACTTACAAGTTAGTCTTGTAAATCCTTGACTTATAAGTCGAGCCTTGTAAACCCCTCAACTCATAAGTCGAGTCCCTTTTAATCCATCGACTTATAAGTCGGTCCCCTGTAGTCCCTTGGCTTATAAGCCAAACCCTTTTTGTCCATTGACTTATAAGTCGAATCCCTTTTTAATCAAATATACCCTCGACTAGCAGGCTGAGCTCTTGGTTAGGTGCAATAGACATACTTCCAACTTATAAGCCGAACCTCCCAGCTTGGAACAAACATACATACAATACATTCATCATAGACAAATACAACCCATTACAATGTACTTACACATGTATACACATGCATAATTATAATCATGCTCATTAGCTGGGCCCGAGCCCTAATCGTGTTTACATTTAACAGTTGGGCCAAGCCCCGATCATAATACATTTAACATTTGGGCCAAGCCCCAATCATATTACATTTAACAGTTGGGCCAAGCCCCTTTCATAATACGTTTGATAGTAGGGCCGAGCCCTAATCATAATACATTCGACAACGGGGCCGAGCCCTAATCATAATACACTTAACAATGGGGCCAAGCCCTAATCATAATACATTTAACAACAGGGCCAAGCCCAAATCATGTATCTCACGCATCTGGTGTAGTTTTCTTACCTTTGGTCCAAGCATAAGCAAATAAGCAAGCAAGCACGACCCCCGAGGACAATCCTCTCCTGAGCCTTAGCGATAACCTGGTCACAACCCATAGATAATATCTTATCAATATTCGATTCCATAAACGAATCTCGAGACCAATCCTGTGCTCTCGGGACCTCTCATTCCACCAAACGGGGTGGTGAAATCGTCCCCCGAGCCCCTTGGCAAAACCCTAAAAATTGGATTTTGGGGATCCTGAAATTTGGCCTAGCACTGCAGTGCAGCCCCCAAGCGCCGCAGCACATAACAAGGGCTCCCTGCTCTGAAACACCTCTGCACCGCGGCTCGGAAGAACAGTGCTGTGGCGCTCATTCGTGTACCCAGAAAAACTGGGTTTTGCTGCGTTTTCTCCAAACCCAAACCTTCCAAAATCACCCCAAGGTTTCCCCAAAGTCCCAACTGAGTCCCAAAAGCATTATTACACAGCACATGCATCCCAAACATCCCAATAACCAACTCAAATCCAAATCCAAACCCAAACTCAAAACCCATCAAGGTTTAAAATTCTAGCAAAACTTAAACCACCATAAATTAAACTCACAAACAGAACGAATCCTTACCTCCAATAGCTGAATTATGGCCCCAAGTTACTCCTAGCTTGATCCTAAACACCAACCCTTCAATTCCTAAGCTTTGTTTCCTCAAAATCTTCAAAATTATCAAGTCACCTAGGATGGAGAGAGAGAGTGAGAGATTTTTCTTTTGTCTTCTAAGTGTTCCTCTGCTTTCCATAGCCTTCCAAACCAGCTGAGTCAAGCTAAGGTCTATCCAAAAGACCTAAATACCCTTAACACAAATTTTTCCTCTCCAATGCTCACAAGGGCACTTTGGTCAGTTACCACCATTTGCCACTTTTCCTCGTTAATCATAATCAACGTCACATAAATTCTCGTTATCTCCAATATTCTCAAATGATCACTAAATAATTTCCCCATTACCCGATAGATCCTAGTAATGTGCTAAATTACTAAAATACCCCTAGCCTCACCCCAAGCTGGGTATTTGACCCCGTTATGACTAAACTGCTAACTTGCCCCCTAGGATCGCCTCGTGCCAGATAACCCAAATATATCCACATAATAATGTGGTCACAGTTATATACCATACATATATTCAAATATGCCTTCAATAGGCCAAAATTACGAAAATGCCCTTCTAATAAGAAATGGGCCCACATCCATTTTTAATACACCTAAACATGCCAATATAGTCATATTATAATATAACTCACATAATTCATATATTAACATGCTCATAACACATAAGCACTCAATTAATTCAATTATTGCATCTCGACCCCCTAATCCAGACACTAAGCCATATTAGGGAATTTGGGGCGTTACAGAAGGCTTTTGATTTGCTAGCCGCACCGCGACTCAAGGTTTGGAGCGCCGCGGCCCATGTCTCTCAGTAGAGAGGCATTTTTGGAGTAAGTATCTCCATCTGATTGAGTTTTCTTATAATAATAGTTATCAGGCAACTATCGGAGTGGCTCCATATGAAATGTTATACAGAAGGAAAGGTAGATCGCCCATTCATTGGGACGAGATGGGTGAGAGGAAGTACCTAGGTCCTGAGGTCGTTCAGGGGACTAACGGGGCAATTGAGAAGATTAGAGCTCGAATGCTTGCCTCCTAGAGTAAACAGAAGAGTTACTTAGACTTGAAATGTAGAAGTGTAGAGTTTCAAGTCGGTGATCATGTATTCCTCAGAGTTTCTCCTTTGAGAGGTGTGAAATGATTCGGAATGAAAGGCAAGTTAAGTCCTAGATTTGTTGGCCCCTTTGAGATTCTGGAACGGGTTGGAGAGGTGGCATACAGATTGGCTATGCCTCCAGCTTTATCAAGGGTTCATAACATATTCCATGTGTCTATGCTCCAGAAGTATGTATCAGATCCTGCACATGTATTAAGTTATGAAAACCTGGAATTGGACAAAGATTTGTCTTATGAGGAGAAACTGGTTCAGATCCTAGTCCGAAAGGATAAAGTCTTATAGAACAAGACCATTGCCTTAGTGAAAGTACTATGGAGAAACATCAAGGTAGAAGAGGAAACGTGGGAGCTTGAGACCGATATGCAGGATCGACATCCCAAACTATTCAGGTAAATTTCGAGGACGAAATTTCTGTAAGGAGGGGATAGTTGTAACGTCCCAAATTTGCTAATAAGGCTTGATGCCTTGATTAGTGTGCCAGGAGAGCGATAGTTGATTTAATTATATTTACGTAATTAATTATGATATATGTGTATCATTATTTGATTGCTTGAGTTATGTTATAATATGATTAGAAATGCATGTTTAGGTGTATTAAATATGCATGTCGGTCTGTTTTATTAATAAGGACATATTTGTAATTTCTAACCCGTCGAGGGTATATATATATGTGTGTTATGTATGGGACATGAGTAAGACCACAAGTGTTGTGGAAATATATTTGAGAAGTGTGGTCCGAGGCGGTCCTAGGGAGCGGATTAGCAGAATAGTCACAACGAGGTCAAATACCCAGCTCGGGGTGAGCCTAGGGGTATTTTTGGAACGTAGTATGTATTCGGGGTTACCGGGTAACATGTAACTATTTAGCTATTATTTGGGTATGCTGGGATTAATTGGGGATTTATAGGACTACTCGAGGAATTAACAAGAATGTGGCAAATGACAGGTTTGCCCTTGGAGGCATTAAAGGACAAGAATTTACCTAGGGATATTTTGGTAATTTTGAAGCTAAAGATAGACTTGGGGGAAACCTTGAGATGTAGTCAGAAATAGAAGGAAACTTAGTCTCTCAGTCCCTTAGGCTTACTTGCTCATTTTTTCTTCTGAGTTTCTGGAGGATTTGAGGTTGGGAACTTGGGGAAATCAAGCTAGGAGGAAGTTTGGAGGAAGCTGAGGGTTGAATTCTCAGATTGAGATAAGGTTTTTTTCTCATTTCTGTTGGTTTTCTTCTATGATTTAGGGGTTTTCACGGGGTTTAAAACTTAGGCTAATCTTTGATTATGGTGAGATTATAAAGTAGTTTTTGGGGTAATTATAGTGATTTTTTTTTGTGTTGATATGAATTCTGGCCGTAATTCTTGGTTTGGGTATTGATTAGGGTGGATTTTAGTGAAATTAACTAGAGAAAACATAAGGGAATTATGGGTTTCGGAGCTCGAGCCGCGATCCTGTTCTTTAGGCGCCGCGGCCCGTGTGCGTGGAAGGGGCCTGGTGATTCTTTGAAATCGCCCAGGCGCCGCGGTGCAGGTTGAGGCGCGCCGCGTCTCGCATCCCCCAAGAGAGAGCCTTAGGCTCTCTGACTTGTAGCGCACCTCGGTCCTAGGGGCTGGGCCGCAGCTCTAATTAAGGGAAATGGCCAAAATAGATTTGTAAACTCAGGAACCCAAACTTAAGGGCCCGGGAGGGATTCTACTACCCGGTTTAGTGGAATTCGGGGTCCCGAAGGCTAGTATATTATTCCGAAAGCTTTAAATTGGTTTAGGTTTTGATGGTTATTTATTATTATTACATTGTGACTAGGTTTTACCGCTAATGCTCGGGATTAGGGATCGTGCTCAGGATCGTCCTATTCTGTCAGCTTGAGACTCAGGTAAGAGTATTGTTTGTGTTTGTAGAGAAGGGCATGGCTCGATTATCTATATTTGTATTATATGTGAATGTTTGTAATTATTATGCCATGTATGTATGTTGAGACTGAACGGAAAGGGCTGGGATTGGCAAAGGCTGGGATCGACAAGGGCTGGAATCGACATTAAGCATGCTGAATGTGGGCCGCCATGACATGGCCATCTAGGGTGTGGTGTTCACCCGCTCGGTTAGGAGTGTGAACTCGGTGCCTGGTAATGCACCCTGATCGGCTCAGGCCATTGTTGTGAATCGTCTGTCATGTTTGCATTTAGTTATGTATTTACTGAAATGAATTGTCATATGTTATGTTTGTGGAGTTTTCTTGCTAGGCCTTGGCTCATGGGTGATCTATGGTCCAGGTAAGGGCAAAGGAAAGGCAGACCAAGCATGAGTTGGAGGGCATGGAGCGATGCATACATGTTTGGCCTACCTGGCTACCACGGCTGGGTTTGTTTTGAGGAACACGTTATAAATATCTGGTTTTGTTGCCTAGGTTGACTGTATAATAACTTATGAGTTGTAAATACGTTTTAAACAATATTTTGGGATCCCAATGTAACACTTTTATGATTTGAATGAATGTCCAAACTTTTATATTGAAATTTTATTAGAATGAGTCTTGTTGACCCTTGTTTTAGTCAACGACACTGAGTCACAGAAAATGATATGAATTAAAGAACTGAATACAATAATATAAGCGAAACACAGATTTTATAGTGGTTCGGCCCCAAGGATTGGTAATGACCTACGTCCACTTAGTGTTTCATTAATGTAAAACAATTACGAAACCTGCAATCAGCGAACAAGGGTTCACCAAGTTTCACAAGTTTCAAACGTTGATACAATTACTATGTCTAAAATCATTATTTCTTTCTGGATACCAAATATTGCCCGTGAAATAAATGAATCCCATGAGTCCTATTTATAGGCTCAAGGATGTACATATGAGCCTATAAGCCGTCTTTAACTTGTATTACAAGCATAATCAAATGGTAACACAAATACTGATATTTACATATAAAAGTAATCCAATATCTTTGAAATATCTAACTTATAACCATTTACGAGAATTTATCTCAGTTCAACGAGCAGCTTTGGTCGTATGCATCTACACCTCTTCTTTTCCTGCTGCCCAACATATTCATTAAGCCTATCAAAAAACTTTAATTTCCTCTTGACAATCTGGTCGTTCGTCGACTAGGCCTTCACTAATAACCAGTCACGTGCTGTTCAT
This sequence comes from Humulus lupulus, assembly GCF_963169125.1. Classification (NCBI taxonomy): domain Eukaryota; kingdom Viridiplantae; phylum Streptophyta; class Magnoliopsida; order Rosales; family Cannabaceae; genus Humulus; species Humulus lupulus. Next base: position 133,976,223 of record NC_084793.1, read on the forward strand.
GTGCCTCTTAACACATGCCATGTCACCATGCAAAAATTTTGGGAAACGTTTGTCCCCAAGTTTATTTTAATGCGAACAACATTTAATAAACTTATTCGACCAGCATTCCAGGTGACCTGTCACATCCGACTGTACTTAATTCCTCAAAAAGGTAAGTAATCATGACCTTTTCAGTTTCCCAGAAACGATTCGATGATTATTGCTATTTCCCATGCAAAAACCCTCAAATCTAATCATTACTTGTCAGATACCCTATTGATATAAATACCATCTCCTTCCTTTATTTCATTTTTACATGAACATTCTCTCTCTTCAAGAACACTCAGAAAAAACCTCCAAGAACTTCAGACATTTCATTGTGATCTGAGGCGTCTTCGAGCAAAACCTTTGTGATTTCTTCTACAATCCATACTCCAAGTAAGTTTTCAAACCCATCCTCTTATCTTTGTAGCAATTTTCATGCATTTTGGCCGTGATTTGTCTGTTTTCACAACTGGATTTTGAATGTTCTTGATGAGTTTTTGGGTAAATCAGGTTTAGGCAAAAAAACAATCAGAAAAACTATGATAAAATAGGCATTGTAGGCAATACAGTGCATAAAACAATGTTTAGAAGGAGTATTGGGGTTTATTTACATTGATTTTGGGTCCAAAATCGAAGTGAAAATTCAATTTTGGGTATTTCGAAAAAATTGGGTTTTTCCCACCCGTTTTCGTAGTTGAAAAGTTTTTATGAGAAAACTTTTCACATTCACTTTTTGATCCGTTTTTCCAACCTGCTTGCATGTTTGTTGTGTTTTTATCAGGATGCTGCTGGTCGTATAAAAGCTTAACTTTTATCCACGAGAAGCATTATCCTTATTTTTCTTTTTCTTCTTTCTCTATTGGTCGTAGATTCTCACTTCCCCTTTGCTCTTCTCAGATATTCATGCATGATCCCTGGGGAGATGAGAGACCAATAGAAAATTATCTGCTTGCTCTACTGTTCAAGGATCAGAAACAACCTTCTCTGCCCTTTCCAGAGACTTCGGCACCACCCCCAATTCCTACTACCATCCTTTCTAAAAAATCCTCTTAAGAAACAACCAAACATGGGCCATGTCAAACATGCTGCTCATAGGAAAAGAAAAACCACAGACTCACCTACCAACTAGTCAACCTTTAACACCAGGGTCCTTCAACGACCCTCAACCCTTGAGAGTTGCACCACTAGAGATCCAACCTAAGGCCCGTCCACATGAAGGCTCACGAGCAGAGATACCCTAGTACATTGCCCCTCCAAGCGTCATATCGACCAGGATGGTGGCAAAGTATCCCAAGAAGTACGGACTTCCTGGGATCATTCTATACAAGCCTACACCCGACTAGAGGAATGTGCCCGGGGGCGCATTTAGCACCTGGTCGAGGTATCACATAAAAGCAGGGGAAATTCTGCCCTTGCATGATTTCTTCCGAGGGGTAGCAAATTATTTCAAGGTTGCCCCATTTCAAATAACTCCCAACAGATATAGAGTACTTTCAACACTATATCTTGCACAACAATAAAAAGTGGCCTGTGCCCACCCCTCACGAGATCAATTACCTGTTTGATCTCAAACCTAACCCCAACAAAAGTAACACGTGGTTCTTCCACTTTTATCATTAGGAATTCAATCGCACATTCCTGAGTAATATAACCTATAAATCCAACGTGGGAAAGTACTTCCAAGAGTACTTCCTCACATCTAATTTGGTCACAGATAACATGGCCTTCACTAGGAATGTAAATGGGGCGGGTCTGCCCCGCCCCGCTTCCGTCCCGCCCCGCCCCGTTAATATTTTGCCCCGCCCTGCCCCGATTAGCTTCTTGAAGCAGGGCGGGTTTGTTGGGGTTTTATGCCCTAATTAAAACCCAAATTCTTTGTAATCTCATTTTATTATCAATAAAAGAATAGAAATCATTTTTTGACTTGGTCAATCACTTTGCTCACATGTTTTATTTTCATGATTATTTGTTTAATATAAACTTCTATTAAATCCCGAGCATATAGCTAATATTATTTATAGTGACGTAATCACAGTGGAATATAAATATGATTATATGTTCAAAATAAGTTAGTCCTAAGATTAGTCAGTGCACCGGATTTACACTGACTTGCCAATCTACGATATGATCTACTTACACATTACAGTGTTATGTTCTTTCCAGAACATTAGCAAAGTAGATAAGATCGGATGTATTTGTTACATCAGACAGGACCGATATTGACAGTTGATAAGATAAGTAAACATACCGTTATTATCTATTCTAGTCATATCATATAGTTGACCATAGGTCAATTCAATCTCAATTCTGAGTGGTTAGTATTCTAACTGATTGTATTATTTGAGTTCTTTGACTTGTTCGTTACTAGCTTACCCTACGGACTAGCCCATACTTACATCTTGGGAACTCGGTAGTATAATTGAGTGGGAGTGTTAATCATAGATATGAACATCTATAGGTTCTGATGAAGAAGTGAAATGATGGTTTCCTTTTAGTTTGGTTCAAGGTGTTAAATGATAGAGATCTCATTTCAGTAATTAAATTAGTTTACTGAAATATCATTTACAAGGAACTAAGTGTTTTAAGGATAAAATACAATGAGGGGTAAAACGGTATTTTAGTCCTATCTCATTGTAGACCGTCTATAGAAGATTGAGTGACAATTATGGTTGTAACAATGGATAATTAATAGTGTATCTATATTTGTTATAGAGCGTTCTATGAATTCAAGAGTGCAATTCCAAGTCTATAGTGGAGTCACGAGGAATTAATAAGTTAGTAAATTTATTTGTTAAATTTATGATAACTTATTGGAGCTTGATTTGATAGGCCCATGGTTCCCATTGTACCTTGGATAAAATCATCTAGATAGTCTCAATTAATTGATTTCATCATCAATTAGAATTATCAAAGTTGACCAGGTCAATTTTGGATAGTTTCACAGAGTTGTGTAATTTTGAGAAAAAAAGAGAAATTATGGCAGATTTATTAATTAAGATAAATTGGTATCTAAATTAATAAATAAATTTAAATCAAGGTTCAAATTATAAATAATTAATTTGATAAAGGATTTAAATAATTATTTAATTAATTTAATCAATAGAAAATAATACAGGCCTTGATTTTAAGTCCAATGGGCTTATAATCAAATGGGAAATTTCACGGGCCTATAGCCCATGATAATTTCGACCTAGGGCTTCAAAATGACTGTTATTTTATTGATTTTTTAATTAAATTAAATGGCCTAATTGAGTCTATAAAAGGAGTGCTTAGAGAGAAGATTTTAAAGACGACAGAAAAGTCAGAAGTCAGATTTTCTGATAGTTTTAGATTCTCTCTAAACACAAGTCCTTTTCTAAGCCTCTTTGTTGTTTTCTCTTCTTCTCTCTATATCTATCTCATGTGTTGAGAATTTCCCACACTAGTCTAGGTGGTTCTAAGGATACATTGGAAGATTGTGAAGAAAATAGAAGATCGGTTCAGTTTCTTGATAATACTCTGCGACAGAAAGGATACAAGAGTTAGAGAAACTGAAGGAAGGACTCTTAATTCTGCTGCGTATACTGTAAGTATTATATTATTTGTTTCTCTTTGAATTCAATCTTAGAAACATGTTTTAGGCTATCTCGTATTAATTTGTTTAATATTAGATATACATGAAAATAAATAAAGATCCTGTATAAGCTTTTTCCAACAGGGTTTCCCCGCCCCATTTGCTTTTTTTTTTTTTAAAAAAAAAACATTAAATTTTAATTTTAGAATTTTCTTTAAACTTAAATTATTTTTTTATTACAATCCTTATTTTTTACACTTCTTGTCAACTACACCTTCAAATATTTTATTTTATTTTTTATTTTATAATTTACAAAAATAATTACAAGAATAAGGATAATTAAATCAAACATATTTTTTAATATTTACAATTCTTTCATAGAGTAGTTATGAAATAATTTTTTTTTATAAATCTTACACTTAAAATCTATTTAAAATTAAAGATATTCTAAACCACATATAAAATGTCAATTTTACATATTATGCTTGTATATAAGTAACATGATAGAATTGTATTAAATCATATAATTATATCATCATTTAAATCAAGAATTCGCCAAGTATAATAAGAGTTTCTCAAGAGAACAAAGTAAAATAAAACTATTATATGCAACATAGCACTCCACTTTTGAGAGTTTCTCAAGAGAACAAAGTAAAATAAAACTATCATGTGCAACATAGCACTCCACTTTTTATGCGTCAAAAGAATCAAATGACTTTCTTCTTCTTTATTAACCTGCAACCTTAATAATCAAGATCAACTATGTATGGCTCCTACAAAAAAAATATATGTATTAATAATAGAAGTTAATAATTTATTTGATGACTTATAAAAACTTAATTAAGTACCATAGTTGGATCTACATCATTATCTTCATCATTCATGGTGACTAGTGGAGTCGCTTCTGTAAAGAAAATATAAAAAAGTAATATTGAAATAATACAATAAAGTATGAATTTATATATATATATAAAGATAAGTATATTTTCCTTTTTTGTCATTTACCAACCAATTTTGAGTGCATATCAATGCATCTAATGTAGAAGGATGAAGTCTTGCTCGGTGTGAACCCACATGTCTACCGCCAGTACTGAATGTAGATTCCGAAGCAACGGTGCTAATAGGCACAACAAATATATCTTTGGCAATCATATTCAACACAGGATATTTGAGTCCAGTTACTTTCCAATAATTGCATATACCTAGGTATCAATTTCTCTTCCAAATAGAGTTCTAACTCTGACTTCACATTCTCTACACCATATGCAACTCTAACATATGTGTCAAAGTTAGATAGATCATCTATTTGTGTTTGAGAAGATGCTGATACACTATCCATTTGCTGACTTCTTTCTCTAAGATTAGGAAACTTAGAACTGTACTCTTCTAGTAGCTCATAACAAAGCTTGCGGACCTTCTCAATTTCAATCTCATATTGATCATTTCCATAAATGGTAGGAAAATAATATTCGATCAACATAAACTTATATCTTGGATCCAAAACAACAGCCACAGTCATAAGCCCATGAATCTCTTCCCAATACTTTTGAAACTTAGACATCATTTGAGTTGCCATGTCCCTAATAAAGGGCTCGTCTACTGTCATCCATTCTTTAATTCTCATTTTAATTTGACACATCTTTGGGAAAAAAAGATTAGCTATAGGATACTTGGTTCCAGAAAACAACTCTGTCACCTCATGAAACACTTCCAACTTGTCACACAATTTTTGAGCTCTAATCCAATCATCTTCTGATGGCGCATATCTAACATATCTTGAATCACGTAGTTTTAATTGTTCAAATACTCTATTGTACAATAAAGCTATGTTGAGCATCAAGTATGTTGAATTCCACCTTGTTTGACAATCAAGTGATAACTTTTTAGTACATGTCACTTCAAGAGAACAAGCAGTGTCCTCAAATTTCTCATACCTCTTTGGTGTGCCCGACCAATAAGCAACACTGTCTCGAATCTTGTCAATGCTATCACCAATAACAGACAAGCCATCCTTGACAATAAGATTCAAAATATGCGCACAACAACGCATGTGAAGTAGCTTTCCTTTTAAAATGAAACAGTTAGAATTAAATTTTTCCTTCAAAAGTGGAATCATTGCATCGATAGTTGTACAATTATCCACAGTCACTGTACTAATCTTGTCTTCAATATTCCATTCAGACAGACACGAACTCAATGTATTAGTAAGTGTAACAGCATCATGTGGGCATGCTACATACTTAAAACTTATAATCCTACTATGCAACTTCCAAGAGTCATCTATGAAATGAGCTGTCACAGTCATATATCCCCTCTTTTGATGATTGGCAGTCCACATATCGGTGGTTATAGCTATTCTACTTCTATTCTTCTCCAAAATTTGGCTACATTTTTCCTTCTCAACTTTGTACATTTTCAAAATATCAGACCTAATTGTATTCCTTGACAACATTTTAAACATAGGGCAAAGATTATTTGAATAGTCTATAAAACCACTATGCTCCACCATCGATAAAGGGTATTCATGTAGAATGATCATTTGAGCTAACTTTTTTCTCCCTAGTTCAGGATCAAAATTGTAAGTTATGAATGAAGGACTTGCATTAGGATTAGGATTCATGGCAAGTTGTTCCTTTATTACTGGGCATCTTTTCACATGACCAAGCAAATGTTTAGTCCCATTACTACTCTCTCCTCCTAATTTCCTCCCACAATGGTTACAAACTGCCTTCAGTTTACCATCAATTTTTTGCAATGTAAAATGATCCCATGTAGGAGATGTTCTCTTTCTTTTAGTACTTCTACTCTCACTTTCATCTCTTGTATTTCCTAGAGATTGTGCCTCTTGTGTATGTGTTGAATGAACATAATCAACATCATCGACAAAATTAGATTCGATAACATCTTGGGTAGACATGTTTAGTGTTTGATCTAACCTACATTATATCCACATAACAATTAGGAACTGCTTGGCTCCAAAAATATTATATATATGTATAAATATAACTTAAAGATTACAACGCATAAATTCTAACCAGTAAAGGCTTTGACCAAGAAAATAGTGCCACTGACAGTCCTAATGAAACACAATCCGCAGGGGTCCCTTAGTAGAAGAATCATCATGAAACCTATTATTATCAATGACTCCAACCAAAACACAAAACAAAAGTACACATAGTAGAAGCTTTGAATGATTATGAGGCAATCTAATTCAATCCAACAATATTAATCTGATCATCCTCTTCTCAAAATAACAAATGCATAGTAAACAATATTAATCTGAGAATGATGAAGGCTTAGCTAAAGCCAATAGTAACATAAGCAGAAACATACAAAAGAGGGAAAAAAATGCACAATAGCCCTGCCAACTACGAAGTTAATTTAAAGAATAATACACATGACATTGTGAGCTACAAACTAAATTGGTTAAAGGTTTAGGCTTAGAGATGCTGGCCCTGAACCTGATTTGGCTAAAGTCCTGCTTGATGTGGATTAGCTTGAGAAAGCTAACTCAGGGCCTATTTGGCACAGATATTTCTAAGGATTAATATATCATCAAATGCCATAGTATTGTGGTTTCCTTAGTGGCCTTATTCATTAGAAAAAAATGTAAACTCTTGGACACTTTAGGATCAAGTAGAGACCATTGTTTTAAATATATAGATAGTACATATGACCTTCATGAGTTTGGATCAGTACGAACTTGTACACAAGCTTCTCTTTTCTTTTCTTCTTCTCATGTTTTTTTTAAAGGTATGGAGATGAAGCATCAGGCAATACTGTCAGAGACAGCACAAGGGTTAAATATTGGCCCTTCTATGGAAAGGGACAGCCCAAGTAGCTATGGCTCTTATGAGGCCCTTAAACATGACTATGATCACATCTCTAAAGAAAAACAGATTCTTCAAGAGGAGGTGTGTTTATATATACATGTATCATATATATACGCGTACGTTTGCAAGCTCAAAGCTATAGCTCATTAATTTATTGCATTCTTATCCATGCTTTTTTAACTATAAAACTACTGTGCTCATGCATATATACATACAAATAGTACGGAAAAAAGAACTTTAAGCCATACTATGATAAAATTTGTTTCATACACATTAATGTATATACAACTTTTGCTGGTACCTGGAAATTTTTGGAACAGGTGAGAAAAATTAAGGACTCAGGTAAGAGAATTTTACCTGTGAAACGATGACCGGTCGAACTTCACCATCCTCATCCATCTCCACTTCCGATTTGTCCCTAAAGAATCCAATTTCAAACAAACCAAAATTCAAACAGTAGAAGATGGAAATAATACAATACCCATCTGAAAAAATGAGTAGAAGATGGAGATGGAGAAGAGAGCACTCACCATTACCCAAAACTTAGCAAAGAAGATGGAGAAGGTTGGATCGGCAGCAGCTTTGGTTTGGAGAAGAAGGGTTGCGTTTTGGGCTTGCTCCACGACTTCGGGATTCTTGAGCTTCTTCAACAAATTCTCTTCTTCCTCCGAAACCCGGCCGTTGGAATTGGGGATTCCGATTAGGGCATCAAGCTCTGCGATTTCAGAGGAAGACAGGGAAGAGTAACAGAGAGGTCGGGACTCGTGAGGAGAAAAGGGTTTAGAGACAGAGATTACTTACTTGAGAATTAAAAAAAAAAAAAGTAATCGGGGCGGGTCTGCCCCGACCCGCCAGAATTCATATCGGGGCGGGGCGGGTCAAAGCCCCGCCCCAAATTCTACCCCAATTTTACCGGGGCCATGATGCCCCGACGGGTCGGGGCCCCGACCCGCCCCGCTCCATAGACCCATTTTGCCATTCCTAGCCTTCACACGAGGAGGTAAGCTCTTTAATCTCTGTTTCACATTCTTCTAGTCATTTTTTTTGTCCTTACTCAGTTTATACTATGTCTAGGTCCATGGTATCGACCAAAACCCATTCCAGAGATGGAGATAAGGGCTACAACCCTGGCCAGCATGACGCATATAGAAAAAAGCTTTAAGGAGCTGGTCACAGAAAGCAATTTGAGGCTGGTCGACCTTCTAGAGCCTCACCGAAAGGTGAGGGAATTGGCTACGAGGAGTGCCACCGGATATGGTACTAAGAACAAGAAAACCCCGAACAGCAACAAGATGTGTCATAACCCCAAAGGCGTCGTCCAAAAGGAGTGACCATTCAAGAGCCCAACCCCAATGCCAGACCAGCTAATATCCCTCCCCAACATGGGAGGGGAAAAAAATTACATGAATATGCTGGTCGGACATTTGAATCCTTCGACGAGAACGTTATAGATTTTTCCTTTTTAGATACATTGCCTATCCCTTATCATGATTAGTGTGCCAGGAGGGCATAATTGGTTTGTGTGTGAATTTATTAGTTTAATGCATGATTCTATGATAAGCATGCTTGTATGGTTATATGACTGTAAATGTGATTATATGTTATAATTTTGAGGACCACATAATGATGTGGGTAAATCTGCAGCATGTGACTTGAGGCGATCCTAGGGAGCTAGTTAGCAGGAAAGTCACAACGGGACCTAATATTTGACTTGGGGCAAGTCAAGGGGTATTTCGGGTATTAGAGGATTATTTGGGTTATCGGGTCATGGAAATAAATAATTGGAGATATATTTGAGGTTAGGAAGCTTAAGTGGGAATATTGGGGAATTTTACCATTTTTCCATCGGGGATGTTTTTGGTACCCCGAGCCTCGGGATTGACTTAATTAACTAAAGTGAGACTAGGTAAAGCTTAGAAAGCATTAGAAGAAACCCAAACCGACTTTCTTTTTTCTCTTCTTCCCTCTCTTATCTCTCTCTCAAGGGAACATCTAAAAACTAAGAGAATTAACCTGGAAACTCTGTGATTTGAGCTGAAGTTTTGAAGGATTAGCTCAGTTTTAGCTAAGGGATTCAACGAGGACTGAGGTAAGAATTGAATTACATTTTTGGTCATTATAATTCTGTGATTTTGGTTGAGTTCTAAGAGATTTTTGGGTTTTGAAATTGACGACTGAATTGAAGCTAGGAACTTGGGAGTTAGCTTAGAAATTTCTTAGAGAATTGGTTCTACAGTGAAGGTAAGCTTGAATTTATAATTTAATGTTTGGATTCTGGGTTTTTCTTGGCTGGTTTTAGTGTTCTTGAAGCTTTTGGGTTTCAGAGATTGAAGTGGGATTTTGATGAGTTTCTAGGCTAGGTTTTTGCTGGATTATGTTGCTGGAATCATGTTAGAAGTTTTGTGATAATTGAGTTATGGAATTAGGATGGATTTGGGTGGTTTTTGAGTGAGGTTTGAATGTAAAAAATGGTGGATTTTTTGGGTTCGAGGGGCTGGGCCGTGGCTCTGTTCTAGAGTGCCAGGGCCCTAAGGAGCAAGGAAGAGCCAGGAAGGCTCTGAGGTAAGGGAGCGCCGCAGCGCCACAGGGGCAGGGTCGCGGCGCGTGTCTGTGTTTAGGGAGGCCTAGCCTCTGTTTCAGGGGGTAGGCCATGGCATGGGTCTCAAGGGCCGCGACCCTTAAGGGTATGTTTGGCCTTTTGGAAGTTTTAAGCGCAGGAACCTAACCTAGGGTGCTCGGGATCAATTCCACCATCGTGTTTGGTGGAATTCGATGTCCCGGAAGCTAGAACTTCATCCAGAAATCTTAATACAAATATTAATTGAATCCCTTATCTTGGTTGTGACTAGGTAAAAGCTAGGGCTCGGGAAACAGATCATGCTCAAGGGGCATCTCTCATAATCAGAACGTTTGGAAATTAAAGGTAAGAAAACTGCACCCGGTTGCGAATTGATAACGGGACTAAGGGCTCCCTATCTTGTATACTTATTGAAGGATGGTATTATACTATGTAAATAATAAACAAACGGCCTAAGTGTGCCGGAGTTTACATTAGCGCACAGGGCACGGCTCAGCTACTGGTAGCTGAGGACAGCTTATTATGCACTGAGCTCTGTTTAAGCAGACCGGAGTCAGTGGAGTAAACAGAGGGTGTAGACCCTGATTATCATGTGACTTGATTGTTGTTATGAATTGATGAATTTGTTATGTTGAATAGCTGAGTGTTGATTTGCTGATTCTCTGGTCATGTCTATGGGCTATATGATTAATGTGGTATGCTAAGTGTATGAACATGCTTTAAGGATTAATCTATTGTTATCATTGTTTGTACTATAATGTTATATTTTCTTGCTGGGCCTTGGCTCACGGGTGCTGCGTGGTGCAGGTAAAGGCAAGGGCAAGCTTGATTAGCTCTGAATCGGAGAGCTCTGAAGGCAGAATGTACATGGTTAGCTGCTTAGCTGCCACGGTTGAGGAGGAGACAGGAACAAAAGGACCATGAATGTCTGTTTTTCCCTTAGAGTGGCTAGTGGTTGTTTGTACTTTGGTAAATTTGTAAACTGACTTTCAAACACGGTTTCTTTTGGGATCCCTTGTGTAAAATGTTTAACTATATGAGATGTATCTTTTGAGACCAAAACCTTTTAACCCTAGCTCATTAATGGTTTTAGTGACACGTTTTTAACTAAATGACTTGATTAGCAAGTCCTGCACTTTTATAAATACACATTGTAGCGGTCTTGGCTATCCAGGGCATTACAAGGCACCACCACAACCAAGAGGCCTTTGCTTCTTCCCTTTGCTGAGACCTGGTCAGGTCCTTGCTCGTGGGTTCGATGAAGTAATCAGCGTAAGTTTCTTTTCTGTATATAATTTTTTTTCGAACAACATTTCCTTTTATTAGCTCTGACAACTTCATTTCTCAACTGTTCGCAGGGTCTTTTGACCATGAACAATGCTTGGCGCTGTGTCGAGGAGGTTGACTCAAAACATGCTGAGAAGATCAAAGCATGGGAGGCCAATGTCAGGGTGTTGGAGGCCAAAGTTAAGACATCTGAAGACAGAATCAAAACAGCTGAGGACATAATCAAAGAAGCTGAGGACAAAGTCAAAGCAGCTGAAGACAGAGCTGCTGTTTTGACTGATGAGTTGAAGAAGAGCAAAGAAGATCTGACTAAGATTGTTTCTGCTAAGGAAAAATTAAAGGAAGCTTCTAAGACTAACTATAAGAAGGTAGCCAAGCTGTAAGAAGATTTGGTTGCAAGCACGACGGAGGTAAACAGACTAGAGGATCAGGTTAAGCTGCTCGAAGAGCAGAACGCCAGTAATTTGGAGAGGTTCTAAGGATCCACCTTCAACTGCTTTTACATGTTCTAGAAGAACAATCAAGGTGCAAAATTTGATTATCTTCTCGAGCAGGTAAAACAAGTTGAACTTGTCTGGTGCACTGCCCGCCTAGAGGAGGAGAAGAGTGCCTTGGAGTCTCATGAACTTTCCTTGGCGACAGGCGTTGACGGAGCCAAAGAAGAAGAAGCTGGAACAACCATCGACCAGCAACCTCAGCATGACCCCCCACAACTGCACAGTCTTCATAATTTTTTTATATGTAACTAGAACACCCGAACAGACTGTTCGCGGTGTTAAGACAATTTGCTGCCCAAGGAAGTTTTATTTACTTTTAATATTTCTAATTACATCTGAACAAAAATTGCTCGCGGTGTAAAGCTATTTCTTTTTGATATTACAATTGCTTATTATAACATCTTCTCATATGACCGAACATAGCATAACACTTTATTATTTCACAAAATTTCGATTTTAAAAAAAAAAATACTCAAAGTGTCATAGTGTGCTATCCCTTATTATGCTCATGTCTTTACATATGTATACAATATGCTTTGCTCACTCAATATCTTATATGCCCCCCAAGTGATCGAGGAGTCTAAGGTCCTTGGTCACTTGCCATTGACCAATACCTGTTCGAACATTATTGCTCACGTTCTTATAAACAATCGAGGATAATATAGCAAAATAACACACATAATGAGAAAATACTTGTAATAAATACAATAATTGGGAAGAATAACTAGCTGCACACAGTTCCTTTTATTTCTCGTAAAAAATGGACAAAAATTCATGTCTGTATGAGTGATAAAAAATTGATCTTATAATTATAAGTGACCAGCCATTTAACTGGCCAACCCTTGATAAAAAACTTGTAAAAAGTGAAATTAATACAAGCCAAATATTTAAAAAGAAATGTTCATTGATAATACTTGTGCAGGTGTTCTCCATTCCAATAGCGAGGAACGAGATCTCCGTTTAAGCGAGCAAGTTTGTATGTGCCTGGTTGAAGAATTTCTTCACTTTGATATGGACCCTCCCAGTTTGGTCAAAGCACTCCAGTAGCCTGGTCACGAGCCAAGTCTCCTACGTCAAACTTTCTTTCGCGTACTGTAGAGTTAAAATATCGAGCGACCTTTTGCTGGTAGGCTGCAACTCTTAGTTGGGCTTGTTCGTGCCTTTCATTAACCAAGTCCAAAGACTCCATTAGTAACTATTCGTATTTTGGTCATATGTTATTCTTCTATGCGAGGGTGGATCTAACTTAACTAGTAACATGTTGTTATACCCATATGCTAAAGAAAATGGCGTATGGCCTGTTGCTGTTTGGTGTGTTGTTCTATACGACCAGAGTACTTTAGGAAATTGTTCTGGCCATGCTCCCTTTGCCTCTTCGAGCCTTTTCTTCAGTGTATCCTTCAAAGTTTTATTTACAGCTTCTACCTTTCCGTTGGCTTGTGGATGGGCAACTGATGAAAAATTCTTCGTTATGTCATGCCGATCACAATAATCGGTAAACAGGTCACTGTCAAATTGTGTACCATTATCTTATACAATCTTCTTCAGCAATCCATATCGACATACAATGTTTTTTACAATGAAATTCAGCACTTTCTTAGTCATGATTGTCGTGAGCGATTCAACTTTTGAACACTTCGTAAAGTAGTCGATAGCAACTACTGCATACTTGACATTCCCTTTTCCTGTTGGCAAAGTTCGATCAGGTCTATTCCCCAAACTGTGAATGGCCATGGGCTTTGCATCTGTTTAAGTTCATTTGGGGCTGCTCGAGGTATTTTGGAGAATCTTTGGCATTTATCACACTCCTTAACAAATTCCACAGAACCCTCAATCATTGTAGGCCAGAAATACTCTTGTTGAAGAATCTTTTTTGACAAACTTTTCCCCCTAGCACGATCTCCATAGAACCCTTCATGTACTTCTCACATCAATTCCTTAGCTTTTCCCCTGGAAATACATCTCAATAAATGCATTGAATATCCTCGTCGATATAGAATTCCATTGAGCAAAATAAAGCGAGTTGATTGCCTTTGTAGTGTCCTTGCCTTATTCCTGTCTACATGTAACCATTCCTGTTTGAGATATTGAATGATGGGAGTCATCCACGTGTCCGACACTTGTATTACTAGGGAGGATTCTTCTACTTGAATGCTGGGAGCTGTCAAGTGTTCTACTGATACTATATTCAAAGTGTCGGCGTCTTTGGCGCTTGCTAGTTTGGCTAAGGCATTGACGTTCGAGTTCTGGTTGCGAGGTACTTGCTGTAGAGTATACATCTCGAATTATGCTAGCAAATCTTTTGCCTTGTTTAGATACACAACCATCTTAAAACCCTTAGCCTGATATTCTCCAATGATTTGATTAACAACTAGGTGAGAATTGCTATATATCTCTAATGACTTATATTCATATCTTTGGCTAGTCTCAAACCTGCGAGCAGTGCTTCGTACTCGGCTTCATTATTGGAAGCACTAAAGTTGAATCTTATTGCATACTGAAACCGATGGCTTTTGAGGGTAATTAAAATCAGCTCTACCCCTGAGTTATGCTCATTAGATGACCTGTCTACGAACAGTCTCCAGGCGGGTATTTGGTCTTGAGCTTCAGGTTCTATAGTCGGCTCGTTGGCTGGGAGTGAATTCAGCTACAAAGTCTGCCAAGGCATGACCCTTTATGGCTGCTCGTGGTTCATAAGAAATTTTGAACCGCCCTAGCTCAACTGCCCATTTTAGTAGTTGACCAACGGCTTCTGGTTTTTGCAAGACTTGTCGTAGTGGCTAGTTGGTAAAAACTACTATGGGATGAGCCTGAAAGTAGAGCCACAGTTTTATTGATGCCAGTATTAAGCAGTAAGTCAATTTCTCTATAGCCGGATAATGTAATTCTGCTCCCACTAGCCTTTTACTTATGTAGTATACTTCCTTTTGAATGTTGTCTTCCTCCTTGACTAAAACAACACTGGCAACATACTCTGTTATGGCTAAGTAGATGTACAAAGTTTTTCCTTCGACCAGCTTGGATAGAATGGGCGGTCGTGACATATGGGCCTTTAGTGCCTGAAAAGCTTGTTCGCACTCTTCTATCCATTTGAACTTTTTGTTTCCTCAAAGTAGATTAAAAAATGGGACACACTTGTCCATAGACTTAGATATGAATGTACTCAGAGCCGCGATTCTCCCTGTCAGGCTTTGTACATCTTTAACTTTGGTTGGTGACTGCATCTCGATCAGTGCTAGAATCTTTTCAGCATTGGCTTCGATTCCTCGTGAGTTTACTATGAATCCCAAAATTTTCCTAATCCAACTCCAAAAGAACACTTAAGAGGATTAAGCTTCATCTGTATTTGTTCAAGATGTTGAAGCACTCCTATAGATCCTTGATGTATTCAGCAACTCTTTTCGACTTCACCAACATATCATTGACGTAAGCCTCCATGTTATTGTCAATCTGTTCTCTGAACATGTGGTTTACCAGTCGTTGGTAAGTCGCAACAGCGTTTTTCAAACTGAAAGGGCATTACTTTGTAGCAGTAAAGCCCCGTATTTGTTTGAAAACTAGTTTCTTCTTCATCAAGTGTATGCATACTAATTTGATTATAGCCGGAGTATGCATCCATGAATGATAAAATTTCATGTCCTGATGTAGCATCGAACAGCTGGTCGATCCCTGGAAGTGGGAAACAATATTTCAAGCAGGCTTTATTGAGTTCATTCAGTTTAGGAACTAGTAGGAATTAGAGAACCAAGATAAATAAAAGGCTACCCTGATGAATCCATTTTCCTTTAACTTCTCGACTTCTTCCTTTAAGGATTTAGACCTGTCTTGTCGAGCAACCTTCTTTTTTGTTGTACAGGTGGGTGGTTTTTGTTTATGTTCAGGACATGGCTAATAATTTCTGGGTCAATTCCAACCATGTCTTTATGCGACCAGGCAAAGATCCCTAGTTCTTCCTAAAAAACTCCACCAGATTTTCCTTGATTGTTGTCTCTAAGTTTTTACCGACTTTCACAATTCTGGTCAAATATTTTTCTTTTAGTTGGACAACCTCAAGGTCTTCCATGGGTTCAATGCTTTCCTCAAAATCCCTAAAGCGAGGATCTAAGTCCCTATCCTCACTTTGGGCAACACCCTATTTGGTGACTTGTTCACCTGATTGGGCTTGTGACTCATTTACCACTAGCAACCATTTTTCTGCTCTGCTCCCCGATCCACACCTTCTTTCCTTTGTGATCGAGGAGTTGTAACATTCTCTGGCATCTCGTTGATTTTCTAACACGCACCCAACTTCCGCATTGGTTGGAAACATCATGGCCAGATGTTAGACTGAAGTTACTGCTCGTAGATCGACCAGGATGGGTCTTCCAATCAAGGCGTTATACGCGGATGGACAATCAAATACCATAAAAGTAGGGAGTAATGTCCTGATCGCAGGTGTCGTTCCTGCCGTGACCGGAAGTCTGATTGACCCTGTTGGTGATAATCCCTCACCAGAGAAACCGTAGATGGTTTGCATGGTTCTAAGTCTTGCACTAAAAATTTCATTCTTTCCAGTGAAGACTTGTATAGAATGTTTACCATGTTAGGAACAGTTCCTAGTGCACAACAGAAATTGAGGTAATGGTAGTATTGTATACAACAAATTTTTTTCATATAAACAACTTTATATGAGGATCCTTTAATATGAAATATGTTAATCAATATATATATATAATATGTATATGGAAAAATAATATGAAATGATTTACCTCTTGTAGCCTATCAAGAATCCTTGAATCTTTTCGTATATATTTCTATCGTCCTATCCTTGCTACAGTACTCACACCTAGATATTCCAAGACGTTCTCTACACCTTAAGATCTGGGTGGGTACATAGAGAAAAATAATCAATTTTGTGAATAAAAAATATTCTCAACACATGAGACTCTTGATTATAGGCTAGAGAGAAAAGTTTTTCTTTTGTGAAAAAGATGATAGTTTTTCTTCTCTCTAAAAACTTGTTGTCTCTATTTTCTATCATATAGAATATATAGACATAATAATAATAATAATAATAATAAATAAATAAATAAATAAATAAAAAAATAAAAAATAATCATCTTTAATAATAACAATAATAATAATAATTGTTGACGCGGTTCTTCGCCAACAGGTAATTAAGAAAAGGAGAGAAAGGGATTAGTGCTTAAAGTTGAACCGAAACAGATATATGATCTTAGGAAAATGAAATGGCTACTCCAGGCACGTTTTTTAAGTGGTTCGAAGGTTAAAATCCTTCTACTCCACTAGTCAATATTATTGCTATAGTCTGGGTATACGATTACAGGGTATTTCTTACAAGAGAGGATCCAACCCTTTTTAACTCCTAGGGTCTCCATATTTATAGGAGAAGGCACCTAGGAGTTGGTAAGAAGGTCATCTCGTGACCTTCTTACCTATCATATCAACTCTGTGACATTCATGATTAATTCCTAAACCTAACACATAAGTGTGGTCAAATCAATTGGTAAGGAGATAGTGGGCCGCACGGCCCAACCCAATCGTGGGTGTCTGAATACGCACGTTCCTGCTGCGTGTCTTAGAAGTCAGGGATATATCAGACACGTGATATCTGATATATGCACGTTTACCTTGCGTGGCTGACTTTATAAAGGGTCAGAGCCTTCACCCCCAGCTCGTACTATGGGCTGGATGCTTGACTCGACCTTCGGTCTTCAGAGCCCGGACTCTGTCATTAAGCAACCAGAGGTGACTCCTTAGATTACCTTGAGCTGAGGAGGTATGATCTTACGACCCAGCTCTGGTTGCGGGGGCGTCCACAAGATAACCATGATTAGTCCCGCAGCTCAGCTCGCTAATCAGCCCGTGGGAAAAATAGGGCGTACATCTGCCCCCCAAGCCCCTGCCCGTGGTATGCCACGTCGGGTAGGACCACAGTAGGGGCTTTTAGGCTTCCCCATGAACTCTTCATATTCCACCTCTTACACAGGCGCCTGATACGTGGAACATCGTGGTTGGTGACGGTACGTCTTACGAGAACCGCATTTAATGGCCTAGCCTATGTCCAGCCGTCGTTCCGCATTTCGAGTTGAGGGCCTCGGATCCCTCACGTATATAAAAAGGGGTGGCCACCCTATGCATGGGCCACCCTTTCATTTGAAATTTCTTAGAACTTTTCTCCTTCTTCTCTCTTTATCTCAGACAAAACCCTTTTCTCTGCGACTGTTACACTCAGCGTTCAGGAAGCTCCGACGTGAGGACTCCTTCAAAGCTTTGGATAAATAATCAGGCGAAGCTCCCACCTAGGCGACACCTTCATCCACCTTCCAATCAAATACCTTGTAAGTCTCCTGACCATGCGTGTTTTGAAAATATTTTTCATTGTGGCTTAGGTAAATATTTACTATAGTCACATGCAAGGGTCTACTGGTTTTTTGTGGGAGTGAAGGGTGAAAGCCTTTTAGGTTAGGGTATTTTTGCTGTAGGAAATCACTTAAGAGTATGGTTTACAGGATGCCTTTTCTGGGGATGATTTCTGGGTAGGATTTTTGACATATTTTGGGTGCAAAACTGGGTAGCTTAGGGGATACGCTTCATAGGCGGTTTTGCCTTTCATGCCAATTGGAACTTTCCCTCTAAGGAAAAAATTTAATCTGACCCTCCTGACACACGGATTCCGAGTAGTCGGGGATCTGTTGGGAGAACAGGCGCGTGTTCATTGAACCGCGTGGTCTCACTCTCCACGGGCTGGGCTTACCTCAGCTCGTATAAAGAACAATTTGATTCTTCCCTATGCTTAGGTCGCCTTTTCTGAAATCTTTTCTTTTGTTCGTTAGGCGACCAGATGGCACCGAAGAGGAACACTCCAAAGAAGACAGTCGGCAGCTCGGCCTCTCAGCCGGACAAAGGAAAATCGGTGATGCCGGACTCTCCGATCCCCAGCTTTGGGCCGGCAGTGGAGCAGGAGCTCGAGGTGGCTTCTGACGCGTTCTTTGAGGCAGAGAGGATCGTCTCAAAGATCACCGACCAGGCGAAGATCAACTAAATCTTCCTCTCCCACAACATCGCGCTGGGGAAGGCATCTATAGTGGCCCGACCTCCCGCAGAGGGCGAGCGGAGCTGCGCGCCACTCGACGAATCGTTCACGGCCTGGAGCGACGAGCATTTAAGGCGGGGGCCTTCCTGCCATTGGATCAATATTTCGCTGACTTCCTAAATTATGTGAAGTTGGCCCCCTTCCAGCTCCCCCCCCAACTCTTATCAGTTGTTGGCGGGGTTGAGATACTTATTTTTGAAGCACGAGTGGGAGGTCCCCACTCCTGCAGATATTTTGTATTTCTTCTGTCTCAAGGCCAGCCCAGATCAGCGGGGGCGAGGCGATGGGTTTTACTATCTAACCCGATTTTCCAACACGGCTGCGGTCATCGAGCTGCCCAACCACCCCAATGACTTTAAAGATCAATTCTTTATGTCGATGGGGTTCAGGAACTGCGAGCTCCATTACTTCAACCGTCCTCGTAAGTACTTTTTATCTTTAGCTCGGAAGTTAAGTTTCATACAATTCCTGTGTCCCTATCTGACTTAGATCAATCCTGCAGCTATCTTCGCGAGGACAGAGAAATCTACGACCCTCGGAGGTCAATACGAGACACTGGTGGACTTGCCCCCAAGTGAGAAGGACTACCGAGTGCTCGTGACGGACGAGACGATGGTGGCTTGTAAGCTGATTTTCCCAAATCAGACTTTGAATCTAAGGAGGCCTCGGGGGCTTCCCCCAGCTCGTACTTCTAGGCCCATCATCGTGGAGGAGGTCGCGATGGACGAGGACGAGGAGGACGAGACTCCACTTGTGAGGAACAAGAAGCGGGCGTTGGAGGTCTCCCAGATAACAGACGAGGAGAGGACCCAGTCCGGAGCAGCCGCGGGTCCTTCTGGCCAAGGTAACCTTTATATGTTTAGGAACTTAGATAGGGCCATTGCCGACCCCTGACTAGCTAGGTTCAACCCCAGACAGCTCGTCCATCACCACAGAAGTGATCCGGATCTGGACACAACCCAGCTCCACTGCATCGACCAGCTCGTGTTGGACTATCAAGATAGCCGACCTAGGGGTACCGTAGTCGTAGATAGCACCTCGTCCTTTAGGTCGATCCTATTCGAGGAGTATGGGACCAACCTTAGGTCTTGGCCATCCCTCAGGAGAGGTGTCGTGGCTCTGGGACTTAGGCAATATGTAGAAGAATCCAGCCCGAAAACGAAGTCGGATCCAGAACCTGCTCCAGCTCAGGAAATAATTGACTTAGACTCTCCCGCAGAAACTCCGGAACCGATGGTCGTAACTATAGGTTCTTCTTCTAGCCCGGGGGGTAGGGCTTCCTTTAGTATGCGTGTACTTTAATTACTCTTTCCCCCTTTGTTTTTGTTTCTGTATGATTGCTAAATCTCGCACTAACCATGCTTTTGCTTTGACAGAAGAGATGTCTCAGCCCGAAGAGAGCCTTCGAGGTGCGTTTGCCGGGGCCTCTGGGCCAAATATGAAGAAGCCCCGGATCTTGAAGAAAACTGCCGGAACTCCCACTAAATCTCCTGCAAAGGAAAAGGAGCAGCCCCCCGCCGCTCAGGTCTCGGGAACTAATCCTCCTGCTGCTGGTGGGAGCAACATGCCTCCACCTCCTCTGCGAGCTCTTATCACCGCCCGGGACGCAGGAGCGGAGGCCGGGGCTTCGGTGATTGTACCCCCCGAGGTACGCATCCCAGTCAACCCCCATGACTTGGAGAAGATCCCAGAGGCCTTCCGGGGAATGGTGTATGAGTCGGCAAACTACGCCGTCAGCCACATATACAAGTTCACCGAGAAGGAGCTCCGGGCCATTGAGACAATGAGCCCGGTGGGCGTGATGGTGTCTTCAATGGGCATGACCCTAACGGTAAGCCGACTCATCCTTTTATGACTTTTTAGTATTACACTTTGCCCTATTTTTTCCTAAGGCAATTTATCTCTCACTTCTCGCAGGGCGTCGTTGCTCTTCACCGGAGTATCGCCAGGGCCAAAACTCAGCTCGAGGATATGAGGAATGAGCACCAGACCTCTCTACAGGCGGCTAAGGATGCCTTGGCGACCTCGCAGACCGAGTTGGAGACGACCTGCTCGAAGGTTCAAGAGCTCGAGACCTCCCTCGCCACCTCGCGGACAGACCTGCGAAGGTTGAGGCCAAGGCCGCCTTGGAGGTCGAGCAGGCAACTTCGAAAAAGGCCTTGGAAGACCTGTTCTATCATTGTTGGGCCTACAACCCAGATGCTGATTACTCCTTCCCATCAGCGAGTCTTTGGGAGCGTCTGCTGGTGAAGTTCTAGGCTCGCCTCAATAAAGAAGCGCCCTCCGAGGCCGGGGAAGGCTCTGGCGTAGCTGAGCAAGGCGAGACGGCGACCTCCAAGGGGCCACCTAGCGGAGCTTAGGGCTTTTCCTCTCTTGTGCCCTTCACTATTATATATTTTTTGTGTAACCTTTGCATGAGGTGCTTCCACCTCGAGACAATTTGGTTTTATGTTTTTAATTGATCCTCTTTCTTGTCCTTGTGCACTTTGGTTACAATTTTTTTTTTGAGAAACTTAGATCGCGTTAACCGTTATCCATATCTCGAGCTCTTTAGGAAGAACAACGATCAATAGGTCTAAATTAACTTCTAAGTTTCATGACCCGGTTATGACCAGGAACTTATTTTGAAAACTTAGTTCGTGTTAACTTTTATCCATATCTCAAGCTCTTTAGGAAGAACAACGATCAATAGATTTAAATTAACTTCTAAGTTTAATGACCCGGTTATGACCAGGAACTTATTTTGAAAACTTAGTTCGTGTTAACTTTTATCCATATCTCGAGCTCTTTAGGAAGAACAACGATCAATAGATTTAAATTAACTTCTAAGTTTTATGACCCAGTTATGACCAGGAACTCATTTTGAAAACTTAGTTCGTGTTAACTTTTATCCATATCTCGAGCTCTTTAGGAAGAACAACGATCAATAGATTTAAATTAACTTCTAAGTTTTATGACCCGGTTATGACCAGGAACTTATTTTGAAAACTTAGTTCGTGTTAACTTTTATCCATATCTCGAGCTCTTTAAGAAGAACAACGATCAATAGATTTAAATGAACTTCTAGGTTTTATGACCCGGTTATGACCAGGAACTTATTTTGAAAACTTAGTTCGTGTTAACTTTTATCCATATCTCGAGCTCTTTAGGAAGAACAACGATCAATAGATTTAAATTAACTTCTAAGTTTTATGACCCGGTTATGACCAGGAACTTATTTTGAAAACTTAGTTCGTGTTAACTTTTATCCATATCTCGAGCTCTTTAGGAAGAACAACGATCAATAGATTTAAATTAACTTCTAAGTTTTATGACCCGGTTAAAACCAGGATAGGACTTAGCTAGCGTTAATCCTTATCAATATCTCGTGTTTTTTTAAGAAAAACAGCAGTCAATCAATATGAATCAACTTCTAAGTCATTAAGGAGACCTGGTTATATCCAGGTACCATATGCCCCCCAAGTAACTGGGAAAGGGTCTTTCGTGGTTACTTTAGATTACACTTGCAAACATACATAAAAACTGATTCTCATTAATACATAAAAAGTGGCCTTCCAAGCCTTACAGGTGAATTATTGATAATATATTTCTTTAAGTGGATGGCGTTCCAAGTGCGCGGGACCGCCCCTCCATCAAGTCGAGCTAACTTATAAGTTCCCTCCTTAATGACTTCGATGACCTGGTATGGTCCTTCCTAGTTTGGTCCCAAAACTCCATCTTTGGGATCTTTCCCGGCTAGGAAAACTCTCCTTAGGACCAAGTCGCCAACGCTAAAGGCGCGCTTTTTAACTTTGGTGTTGAAGTAGCGAGTGATTTTCTGCTGATAATGGGTGAGCTGGAGTTGCGAATCCTCTCGCCTTTCATAAACTAGATCGAGGGAATTGCACAGGAGCTCGTGGTTTTGAACTTGGTCGTAAGACTGGACTCCATGCGAAAGCACTTTAACTTCCATGGGGAGGACTGCCTCACTCCCAAAGGTTAGGGAAAAGGGAGTATGACCCGTAGGAGTCCAGTGCGAGGTCCGGTATGCCCATAGGACCTGGGGGAGCTGTTCTGGTCAGACCCCCTTTGCTTCGCCTAATCTCTTCTTGAGGCTCGCCTTTAGGGTCTTGTTGACAGCTTCGACCTGGCCATTAACCTGAGGATAGGCCACAGAGTAGAAACTTTTTATGATTCCGTATCTTTCACAAAACTTGGTGAATAGGTCGCTGTCGAACTGAGTGCCGTTGTCAGAAACGATCTTCTTAGGTAGGCCGAACCGGCAGATAATGCTCTTAACCACGAAGTCAAGCACTTTTTTGGACGTTATTGTTGCCAAAGGTTCTGCCTCAGCCCACTTAGTGAAGTAGTCGATGGCTACCACGGCGTAACGGACCCCGCCTTTTCCAGTGGGGAGGGTGCCAACCAAGTCTATCCCCCAAACGGCAAACGACCATGGGGACGAGATCATCTTCAGCTCGACTGGAGGAGCTTGGGCAACTGCAGAGAACCGCTGGCACTTGTCGCACTTCTTCACGTACGAGATCGAGTCTTTGGACAGAGTTGGCCAGTAATATCCTTGCCTCAGGACCTTTAAGGCCAAGCTTTGCCCCCCAGTGTGGTCTCTGCAAAATCCTCCGTGCACTTCTTGCAGGATGGACTTTGCTTCGCCTGGAATAACACACCGGAGGAGAGGTAGGGAGTGCCCACGTCGGTACAACACCCCATCGACTACCGTATATCTAGGAGCTTGGTACAGGACTCGCCGTGCATCGTTACATCCTTCAGGTAGCTTGCCCTCGATGAGGTATTCAAGGATGGGGGTCATCCAGGTCGGCCTGGCATCGATCATCTTGACCTTCGTCCTGACATCTTCTACGCTTGGTTTCTCCAGGAATTCGACTGGTACTAGCCCGAAGGTCTCCGTTTCCCTAGAGGTGGCGAGCTTGGCAAGAGCGTCTGCGTTAGCGTTCTACTCCCGAGGTATCTGTTCGATCGAGCCTCGCTCAAACGCGGACAGCTCAACTTTTACCTTCGCCAGATAGGCGGCCATCTTGGGTCCCCGTGCTTGATATTCGCCCAGAACCTGGTTTACCACGAGCTGGGAGTCACTGAAGCATTGGACGGAGCTCGCCTTTAACTCCTGGGCTATCCTCAGTCCTGCCAGCAAAGCTTCGTATTCGGCCTCGTTGTTGGAGGCTTTGAATCCGAATCTTAGCGCCGAGTGGAATCTATGTCCCTCAGGGGATATCAGAATGATTCCAGCTCCGGAGCCGTTCTCGTTGGATGAACCATCCACAAAGATTCTCCACGAAGCCAGGGGTGAGCTGTTTTGGGGTGAGTTTTCTGCGAGGTCCTCCTGGAATCCCGTGCATTCTACCATGAAATCGGCCAGGGCCTGACTTTTTATGGAAGTTCGCGGAGCGTACAGAATCTCGAACTGACTAAGCTCGATGGCCCACTTTAACAAACGTCCCGATGCTTCAGGTTTTTGCAAAACCTGCCTTAAAGGTTGATCGGTCATGACGTGAATCGAGTGGGACTTGAAGTACGGCCTGAGCTTTCGAGAGGCCGTGATGAGGCAGAACGCCAATTTCTCCATCAACGGGTATCGGGACTCAGCTCCAATAAGTCTTTTGCTAATGTAGTAGACCAGATTCTGAATTTGGTCCTCATCTCGAACCAGAACGATACTTGCTGCGTCCTCAGTGACTCTATGAGCGTAGGTCGCCCCAAAATGGCATTGTAGGCAGCGGAGCAGTCAATGACCACGAACTCGAGGAAATTGGAGACTGTCCGAGATCCTTCGCCTAGGGTGATCACCAGCTCGATCCTCCCTATCGCTGCTGAACCTTCTCCCGAAAAACCATACAACATCATGGAGGTCGCCTTCAGCTCAGCGACAGTCAAACCCATCTTCTCTAAGGTGGATCGGAATAGGAGGTTCACCGAACTCCCGTTGTCTATCAGTATCCGCCTCACTCTCCTGTTGGCGAGCTGGACTGCTACGACCAGAGGGTCATTGTGAGGGAACTGGACATGGCCCGCATCTTCCTCTGTAAAAATGATTGGTTGCTTCTCCAATCGCTGCTGCTTTGGCAGGCGCTGCTTCAGAACGAACTTCACTCCATTATGAGCCTTTAGTTCATTCACGTATCTCTTCTAGGCGCCTCTGCTCGTGCCGGCCATGTGTGGACCTCCAAAGATGGTGGATATCTCTCCTCCTACCACAGGAGGAGGAACATCCTGGTCTACTCGAGACCCGGGCTGACTGGCCGGGATTTCCGGAGCAGGTCGACTTGCTGGGACCCTGTTCCGTGCGTATTGAGCCAAAGGGCCGGCTCGAATGAGAGTCTCGATCTCATCTTTCAAATGCCTACAATCGTCGGTGTTGTGGCCGACATCGTTGTGAAAGCGGCAAAACTTGGAGGCGTCTCTCTTCCCCTTGTGGTGCTTTAATGGCTCCGGCCTTTTCCAAGGGACTCGAGCAGAGTTAGCTAGGAAGATATTCTCCCTAGACTGGGTGAGCTCGGTATAAGTCGCGAAGACAGGCTTAAACTTGTCTATGGACTTATTCTTCTTTTGGCCGTGTTGGCTGCTCTCACCATTACCCTTTCTTTTGCCTCCACCGAGCTGGTTGTTCTGTGTGACATTCTGGGTCGCTGCCACGACCCCCGTCCCCACTCCAGCGGGCTGTTCGGGGACCTGGCTGGTTCCCGCAGCTGAGGCTTCGGCTTCCTCCAAGTTTATCCATTCTTGGGCCCTGTTAAGGAATTCGTTAACCAAGCTGACTCCCTTCCTTTGTATATCCTTCCAGAGATCTCCTCCGACGAGGATTCTAGTTCTCATGGCCATGAGTTTGGAGCTATCATCTGGGTCTCTGGTCCGAGCAGCGACATTCGCAAATCTGCTCAAGTAGGCCTTCAGAGTCTCACCAGGCTGCTGTCTTACGTTAGCCAGGGAGTTGGCCTGAACATGGGCGGCCTAGGAGGCTCGGAATGCCCTTTTGAAATCTGCTGAGAAAGTCTTCCAGGAGCTGATTGACTGTCTTTTACTTTGCTTGAACCACTGCCTGGCAGGTCCAGTCAGTGTGGAAGGGAAGATTAAACATCTCAGCTCGGGGCCAATGTTGTGGGCCATCATCAGGGTGTTGAACATCCCTAGATGGTCCGATGGGTCTCCGTCCCCATTGAACTTTGACAAGTGAGGCATACGGAAACCAGATGGGTACGCCGTTGCTGCTATGCTGGGGGCGAATAGTTCCATCTCGTCCCCCGAATCATATTCGTCTTTTCCTTTTTCTGAGAGGAGCTTCATCATCAGCTCCTCCATCTGGGTCAAGCGTTCGAGGGTTTGGTCTTGATGTCCTTGGTTATTCCGGGGCTGTTCAACAACTCCTGATCCATTGTACATATTTGGTGGGTTATTGCCCCTCCTATCTTGAGATAGGTTATTTGGGACATTCCCCCCGTTACGTACTTCGGACAGAGCCCCCCTTGAGCGAGCATGGCCATCTCCTCCTGCTTGTTCCCCTCTATGAGAGTTGAGGCGATCTCGTAGGTCGCCTCCCTTGGTGGTTTGATGACTTTGCGCCAAACTCAGACGCTGGTGCAGGTCTCCCCCAGAGAGATCACTCCGGCGACTGTCGGTCCAATGGCTCCTGCTAGATAGGCTTGTAGTCCGCCTCTGGTGCTGAGGATCTGGGCTTTCCCTTGGCGCCCTGCTACGCCGGGAAGGTCCTGCCGATGGCGAATTTCTCCTATTACTCCCATAGGCTGGGATGTCTCGGACGGGCCGAGGAGGAGACGGGTATCTGATTGGAGAAGGAGGATGCCTGACTGGGGAGGCTATCCTAGTTCCGTCAGGACGGATCAAGTTTGGTGGGGGCCTTTCGGCCCTGCCAACCTGCTGGTCCCGCGCCTGGCGATCTGGACAAGGCACAGGATGGTTGTTGGGAACGGGCTGATGTTGTGAGCCTGCTCCGGATCTCCTTCGAGAATTTCCTCGAGCTCTTCTGGGCGTCCTCGAGGATGGTTGGGAGCTAGGAGTCGACGTCCTGACCGAACGGCTGCATTGCTGTTGTTCGGCTCTAGGCATTCCTCTGGAATCTGCCTCTCGATGGTGTGATGAAGGGATGGAGTTGGGCGTCAGAAGTCTGTCTGAGAGGCTACGCCTGGACCGATTATCCCGGCGAGACTTAGAAGCCTCACCTTGCCTCTCTCCGATGTTAGCGTCGGTTGTGAGAGGGGGTAGTCGGGCCAGCATATCCTTGATTTGTTGGCTAGCTGTTGCTAACTGGCTCCTCAGCTGAGCGTTCTCCATCTCCACCACCGTGTAATAACACGGGTTTGGATTAGGCGGCCGAGGTGCCGAACTACCAGTATCATCTTGGCCCGCCGGCTGTTTTCCGGGTCGCTGCTGGACTTCAGGACCTTGTTCGCCAGGGATGGCAGTATGATGAGCCTCCTGCCCATCATGTTGCTCTGCCTCATTACCGTGCCTGGATCGAGTTGTCACCATAGTTGGATGTTTGCAACAGATCTAATCGAATTTGCTCTCAATGAAAGCACCAAACTGTTGACGCGGTTCTTCGCCAACAGGTAATTAAGAAAAGGAGAGAAAGGGATTAGTGCTTAAAGTTGAACCGAAACAGATATATGATCTTAGGAAAATGAAATGGCTACTCCAGGCACGTTTTTTAAGTGGTTCGAAGGTTAAAATCCTTCTACTCCACTAGTCAATATTATTGCTATAGTCTGGGTATACGATTACAGGGTATTTCTTACAAGAGAGGATCCAACCCTTTTTAACTCCCAGGGTCTCCATATTTATAGGAGAAGGCACCTAGGAGTTGGTAAGAAGGTCATCCCGTGACCTTCTTACCTATCATATCAACTCTGTGACATTCATGATTAATTCCTAAACCTGACACATAAGTGTGGTCAAATCAATTGGTAAGGAGATAGTGGGCAGCACGGCCCAACCCAATCGTGGGTGTCTGAATACGCACGTTCCTGCTGCGTGTCCGAGAAGTCAGGGATATATCAGACACGTGATGTCTGATATATGCACGTTTACCTTGCGTGGCTGACTTTATAAAGGGTCAGAGCCTTCACCCCCAGCTTGTACTACGGGCTGGATGCTTGACTCGACCTTCGGTCTTCAGAGCCCGGACTCTGTCATTAAGCAACCAGAGGCGACTCCTTAGATTACCTCGAGCTGAGGAGGTATGATCTTACGACCCAGCTCCGGTTGCGGGGGCGTCCACAAGATAACCATGATTAGTCCCGCAGCTCAGCTCGCTAATCAGCCCGTGGGAAAAACAGGGCGTACAATAATAATAAAAGACAGTCTTACATTCCATTTAAAAACCCATTTTAAAATGTTTTATTAATTAATTAAAAATAAAATAAAAAACCAATAACTGATCACATCAGTAATGTTACACGCATAAAGCAGTCCAAGCCCTATGCATGCGACACTATCCCTGAAAATGGGATTGGATTTTTTTCATGTGTTTTTATTTTAATTAATTAATAATTAGAAATTTAAATAAGGTATCATCTTTTTAAGGAAAAAATAACAACTTAAATTTCAAAATTCAAAATTTGAATTTCCATAACCATCTTATCATTAATTAAATAAATATAATAATCAAAACATATTTTGACTATCCATATTTATCTATTCACACCTAAATAAAATAATTGATTAAAATTAATTTCTTCTATTTCTATACAATTTCAAAAATTGCACAAATGCAAAAATAAATTGTAACACCCTAGATAACCAAGACCGTTACACTGTGTATTTTGAAATAGTGCAAGACTTGCTAATCAAGTTGTTTGAACAAGAATGTGATCCTAAGGTCAACCATCAGGTTAGGGTTAAAAGATTTTGATCATAAACAGTTAATTTTCATTAAAACAGATGTTTTGATACATGGGATCCTAAAAACAGGATATAAGTGGTAATTTACAATCCCCAAAAGTTAATACAACCAAAAGCCAGTCAAATGGCAAAATACAAGTTTTAGGGCTCTGTCACTATACTTACCCTCGACTGTGGCGGTCGAGGAGCTGACTATGTACACTTTGCCCCAGAGCTCTCCAACTCATGGTTGGTCAAGTTTCCCTTTGCCTTTACCTGCACCACGTAACACTCGTGAGCCAGACCTAACAAGAAAACCATAAATAGCAAGCACATATAACAACAATGGTATTCAATCAATCTTAACACAACTAGCTCAATTATTTAACAGAATGCAAGCATTAAACTAACCAAAGGTCAACATATAATCTCAAGTTCATATCTTAGCCAGTTACACAAATGTTCAGGGTTGGCACGCTTAGGCCGAGCCCGCTGTTTATTTAGCTGACCTCGGCTTTCTTAGGCCGAGCTGCGTTTAGTACGCTTATCATCAGCCCCGACACTCTTAGGCCGTTCATTCTTATATACATAACAACACTACAATCACACAATACACATATTCAATTATTGGGAACCTCAGTCCCATTCATAACCACAAGGGTGCAATTATCTTACCTTGAATTCCGAGTGAAGAATAAAGAATGGTCCCTGTAACGCCCTACTACCTTAGAGCCGTTACTAAGTGAGTTTAAAATGTGCAATTAACTCACTAATCGAGGTTTTAGGACAAAAGTGTAATTAAACCATAACCAGAGTCATAAACTTTGAAAATAAACCATTTACTGAAAATTATAAAGTGTTTAACATTTGGGATCCCAAAATACCGTTTAGAAATATTTACAACATACAAATATAAACAGTGTTAGTTAAACGACAAAATCTAGGTTTAGTACAATCATCTCCCAAAATACCCCTCGCTGTGGCAGCCAGGCAGGCCAAACATGTACACGCCGCTTCACGCTCTCCGTACTCATGGTTGGTCAACTTTCCCCTTACCCTTACCTGCACCATAGAGCACCCGTGAGCCGAAGCCCAACAAGAAAACCCTCACAAGCAGATAACACATGCATATGAACACTTAGCATTTAAACAAGCCATCAACAAGCAATACACATACGGCCATGCCGTCCTAGGTGCTTTACCAGGCCCTGGGTTTGCGGTCCACACCGTAAGGATATCCCAGGTATCCTTTAGGGTCTCGCCCTAGCAACTTGCACTTCGTGTGCTAAACGCTGCTCTCGGCCCCTTGCCGCGCTCGGCCTTGCACTTCATGTGCTTAACGCCGTTCCCGGCCCTTGCCATTCCTGGCTCTTGCTGTTCATTCACATATATGCACACATAGCATAATAAAGAAAATACCTAACATGAATAAACTCAATCAAAGGGCTACGCCCTGCATACAAGCTCTACAGGAACAAAGGTTTTCTTACCTGTGTCCCGAGCCTTCCAAGCACCGATGTCTCGAGCACAGTCCCCTAGTCCGAGCCTCGCTGAAATCCTAGTCACAATGCATGAACAATATTCATCCATCAAGTTCTAATCCATTAAATAACTTCGAGCCATAATTCTAATCTCCAGGACATTGAATTTTATCAATTCGGGTGATAAGATCCATCCCGAACCTTAACTACTGAATTTTCTAGCCTAAAACCTCTTAAAAACCCAAAAATGCACTAAGCACCGCGGCCCTAGGATTCAATGGTTAGAATCACAATTAAAGGTTTACCTTAGCCCCTGTTTGAATCCTCAAAGTGATGCTGAGCAATTCTCCAAGTTTAAAGCTCAAATCCTAGCTTGATTTGCAAAGTCTCCCCTTGGTAAGGTGGAGAGAAAACAAGAGAAAAGGAAGAGAGGTTTGGGTCAGTTTAGTGTATTCTGCATGCTTCTTATGTTTATTTTTATTTAACTTAGTCTCTAAGGTTACCTCAAGGCTCGGGGTACCAAAAACGTCCCCGAGGGCAAAATGGTAAATTTCCCCAATATTTCCTTCTAGACATTCTAACCACAAATATATCTCCAAATATTTATTTCCATAACCTGATAACCTCATAAAATGAGTAATACCCAAAATACCCCTCGACTTGCCCCGAGTCGGATTTTCGACCCCGTTGTGAATTTCTAGCCAACTGCTCCCTAGGACTGTCTCAGATCGTGCAACACAGATATATCATATGTATATCACAATTATCACATTTATGCCCTCAACGGGATAAAATTACAATCATGCCCCTAATAGCCAGACGGGGCCCACATGCATATTTAATTCACCTAAACATGCATCATTAATTACATATTCACATAAATTCACATATTATAACAATAATTCACTTATTGCCCTCCAGACACGCTAATCAAGGCCCTAAGCCTTATTAGCAAATTTTGGGTCGTTACAACTATCCCTTCCTTATAGAAATTTCTTCCTTGAAATTACCTAAACAACTCGAGATACCGCTCCCGCATCTCAGATTCAAATCCCACGTTGCCTCCTCAACCTTGCTGTTCCTCCACAACACTTTCACCAAAGTGATGGTCTTGCTCCACAAGACCTTGTCCTTCTGGTCGAGAACTGGCTTCTCCTCATAAGACAAATCCTGATCCAGCTCTAAATTCTCATAACTCAAAACGTGCATCGAATCAGATACATACTTCCGGAGCATGGATACATGAAAAGCATCATGAATCCCTGACAAAGCTGGAGGCATCGCCAGTCTATAAGCTACCTCTCCAACCCGGTCTAGAATCTTGAAGGGGCCAACAAACCTAGGGCTCAGCTTGCCCCGAACACCAAACCATTTCACTCCCCTCAAAGGTGAAACCCTAAGAAACACATGGTCACCAACTTGAAATTCCACGCTCCTGCATTTCAGGTCTGAATAACTCTTCTGGCGACTTTGGGAGGCGAGCATTCGCGCTCTAATCTTCTCAATCACCTCATTGGTCCTCTGATCCATCTCAGGACCCAAATAACTCCTCTCACCTGTCTCATCCCAATGGATAGGTGATCTACACTTCCTTCCATAAAGAATCTCATACGGAGCCACTCCGATAGTCGCCTGATAACTGATGCTGTACGAGAACTCGATCAAAGGGAGATACTTACTCCAAGATCCCCCAAACTCCAGCACGCAAGCTCACAACATATCCTCCAATATCTGAATCGTCCTCTCAGACTGTCCATCTGTCTGAGGATGATAAGCGGTACTAAACTGTAACTGCGTGCCCATAGCCTTCTGCAGACTCTCCCAAAACTTGGAAGTGAAGATGGGGTCCCTATCGGATATTATCGACCTCGGAGCCCCATGAAGTCGAACAATTCCCTTCACATATAACTCAGTATACTGCTCCTCAGTATAGGTCGTCCTGACAGGTAAAAAGTGGGCGGACTTGGTATACCTATCCATAATCACCCACACCGAGTCATACTATCCCACGGTCCTCGGCAAACCAACCACGAAGTCCATGGTGATATCTTCCCACTTCCATTATGGAATTCCCTAGAGGCTGCAGCAACCCTGCTAGCCTCTGAAGTTCAGCCTTGACCTGCTGACAAGTTAAGCACTTGGCCACATAATCCACCACATCCCTCTTCATGCCCGACCACCAATACAAAACTCTCAAATCCTGGTACATCTTCATCGTACCCGGATGCAAGGAATCGGGAGTGGTATGTGATTCATCTAAGATCTCCACTCGGATATCAGAATCCATCGGAACGCAGATCCGACCCTTGTACTTTAGTAACCCCATCCCCGAGATAGAAAAGTCTTTAGCCGCTCCGACTAAGACATTCTCTCTGTGACCTCTCAACTGGGAATCTTTTCCCAGCGCCTCCTTGATCCTCTCAAGGAGTGTAGACTGAAGAATGATGTTGGCTAATCGGCTAACCACCAATTCTATACCCGCTCTAGTCATCTCCTCCGCTAGCTTATTGGATATCTGTCTTGAACTGAATAGCTGTCCTGGGCCTTTACGGCTCAATGCATCAGCAACTACATTAGCCTTCCCAGGATGGTATAGGATATCACAATCGTAATCCTTAACAAACTCCAGCCACCGTCTCTGACGCATATTCAGATCCTTCTGAGTAAAGAAGTACTTCAAACTCTTATGGTCGGTGTATATCTCGCACTTCTCACCATATAGATAATGTCTCCAAATCTTAAGTGCGAATACCACCGCTGCCAATTCTTGATCATGCGTGGGATATCTCTGCTCATACTCCTTTAACTGTCTCGATGCATAGGCTATCACCTTACCAGCATGCATCAGCACACACACCAAACCCTGTCTGGAAGCATCACAATAAACCACAAACTTTTCATTATCTGTCGGCAGACTCAACACTGGCGCAGTGATCAGTCGCCGCTTCAACTCTTTAAAACTGTTCTCACATCTGTCCGTCCAAACATACTTTGTCTTCTACTTAGTCAATTCTGTCAATGGTGTAGCTATCCTGGAGAACCCCTCAACAAACCACCGATAATATCCTGCCAATCCCAGAAAACTCCTCACTTTAGAATCATTGCTCGGTCTAGGCCAATCTCTCGCTGCCTCAATCTTACTTGGGTCAACCATAATCCCCTCCTTACTGACGACATGGCCCAGAAATGTAACTTGCGGTAACCAGAACTCGCACTTACTGAACTTAGCATATAACCTATGCTCCCTTAACCGCTGCAATACCATCCGCAGATGCTGCTCATGCTCTGTCTCTGACTAAGAGTACACCAAAATGTCATCGATGAACACAATCACAAACTTATCCAAATAATCCTTGAAAATCCTATTCATGATATCCATAAAAGCTGCTAGGGCGTTGGTTAATCCAAAGGACATAACCAGGAATTTATAGTGTCCATACCTTATCCAGAAAGTAGTCTTTGTTATGTCCTCTTCTTTAATCCTTAACTGATGGTAACTTGATCGGAGATCTATCTTAGAAAACACTGTCTTTCCCTGTAGCTGGTCAAACAAATCATCAATCCTAGGCAGTGGGTACTTATTCTTAATGGTCAACTTGTTCAGCTCCCTGTAGTCAATACACATCCTAAGAGATCCATCCTTCTTCTTGACAAACAACACTGGAGCACCCCATGGAGAGAAACTCGGTCTGATGAACCCCAAATCTATTAACTCCTGCAACTGAATCTTCAACTCCTTCAACTCTGCCGGAGCCATTCTATAAGGTGTCCTAGATACTGGCTCCACTCCTGGTACCAACTCTATAACAAAATCAATCTCCCGCTGCGGCGGCAGCCTGGAAAATCTGCTGGAAATAAATCTGGAAACTCACATACCAATCTGGTCTCCCCTGGTCCAACCAACACAACCTTAGAGGTATCCACAACACTCGCTAGGAATCCTATGTAACCTTCCTGCATCAGGACTCTAGCCTTCAATGCTGAAATCATAGGTACCCGCGGTCCACTAGCTGTTCCCACAGATACAAAGGGTACCTCCC
Source organism: Humulus lupulus (assembly GCF_963169125.1). Lineage (NCBI taxonomy): Eukaryota > Viridiplantae > Streptophyta > Magnoliopsida > Rosales > Cannabaceae > Humulus > Humulus lupulus. Next base: position 134,010,461 of record NC_084793.1, read on the forward strand.
CTTATGGTTCAAAAGTCACCATCCTGTGCTTGCAGTCAATTGTTGCCCCATACTTCGATAGCCAATCCATCCCTAGGATTACATCGAAGTCATCCATCGCAAGTTCAATCAGATCAGCAAACAATTCCCTACCATCCACCTCTACTGGTAAAGCTCTACTCCACCTCCTAGAGACTACCAGTTCTGCAACAAAGTCTGTAAACCCCCTAGCATACATAACACTAGGTCTACACAATTGATCTATTACTCTAGTAGACACAAATGAATGAGTAGCTCTTGAATCAAACAATGCAATATAGGAAGAGCCAGCACTAGAAATCTGACCTGTCACAATTGAGGGGCTAGCCTTCGCCTCAGTCTGAGTCAAAGTAAACACCTTGGCAGGAGCGAGGCTGTCGCCCTGCTTTGGCTCCTCCTTCCTGACTTGTGGGCAGTCCTTCCTTAGATGATTGGCACTCCCATAGACAAAGCAGGCCCTAACCCTGCACTCACCCTGGTGTCGTCATTTGCACCGTGGACACACTGGAAAACTCCTCCAGTTGTCACTTTTTCCCTGACGGTCACCAGAAGCACCCCGCGCCCTCCTATTCGAACTGGGAGGAACAAAAGAATCTGGGGTCTTCCTCTTCTGCTCACCGGAGCCACTACCCCAACTGGATCCCACAAAAGGAGACACCACCCTCCTGGCATCACGCCTAACAATGCTCTCTTTCCAAATCTGGTCATCGGCTCCCTCAGCTGAAAGGGCCTTATCCACAACCTGAGCATAGGTAGTAGTCTCTGGATCCAAAGTGATCTTCACATCACGGGCGATCATGGTGTTCAATCCTCGTACAAATCTGTCTCTTCTTGCTGCATCAGTTGGCACAAGATCTGGCGCAAACTTCACCAACCAGTCAAATCTCAAAGCATACTCAGTAAGTATCAACTGGTTCTGAGTCAGGTTGATGAACTTGTCAACCTTTGCAACTTGGACTGCTGCATTGTAGTATTTCTCATTGAAGATATTCCTGAACTCTTCCCAAGTCATAACAGACACATTCCTCCTCTGAATTACTACATCCCACTAGATACTGGCATCCTCTCTAAACATGTAGCTAGCACAAGCTACCCTCTCATTCCCCTCAACCCTCATAAAATCAAGAATTGAGGAAATCATATTCATCCACTTCTCTACTCGCAGTGGGTCTGGTCCACCCTCAAAGGTGGGAGGATGCTGCTTTTTGAACCTCTCATACAAAGGTTCCCACTTATTCTCCACAACAGGTTGGACTGGCGCCATAACCTGCTGAATTTGCAACCCTGTGACTTGTGGAGGGGCCTGCTGCCTCAACTGTCGAAGCTCGTCCTCTGTTTGTTGCAATCTTGCTTCCATTTCGGCAAACATCTGTTGCCAATTCTGTGGGGCAGGTGGAGGGTCCTGACCCTGGTTATCATCCTCGGCCCTACTGCCGCGAAGTTTCGATGATTGTTGAGGCATCTCAACAAATATGTCCGCAATCAACGACGTCGCCCATCAGGCATGATAACAATATCCCAAAACCACCTCCCAAACACATCAGTCAACCACAAACAACAATCCACATAACATACAGATAGTATAAAACACACAACGGGCCATGCCCTAGCATCATGCATATGTTAACTCATTCATCATGCTCTATATGAGATAAGCAGGAAAACAGGGCATTTAAGCACATATTCAAGCATATAAGTCAATCATTACCAACCAACCCTGAGTCAAGCTTGTCACTGATAGTGAGCGTACATGTTCGGTCAATCTCCAGAAACCATAAACCTTGGCTCACTCTGATACCAAGTTGTAACACCCTACTGCCTTAGAGCCGTTACTAAGTGAGTTTAAAATGTGCAATTAACTCGCTAATCGAGGTTTTAGGACAAAAGTGTAATTAAATCGTAATCAGAGTCATAAACTTTGAAAATAAACCATTTATTGAAAATTATAAAGTGTTTAACATTTGGGATCCAAAAATATTATTTAGAAATATTTACAACATACAAATATAAACAGTGTTAGTTAAACGACAAAATCTAGGTTTAGTACAATCATCTCCCAAAATACCCCTCGCTGTGGCAGCCAGGCAGGCCAAACATGTACACGCCGCTTCACGCTCTCCGTACTCATGGTTGGTCAACTTTCCCCTTACCCTTACCTGCACCATAGAGCACCCGTGAGCCAAAGCCCAACAAGAAAACCCTCACAAGCAGATAACACATGCAAATGAACACTTAGCATTTAAACAAGCCATCAACAAGCAATACACATACGATCATGCCGTCCCAGGTGCTTTACCAAGCCCTGGGTTCGCGGTCCACACCGTAAGGATATCCCAGGTATCCTTTAGGGTCTCGCCCTAGCAACTTGCACTTTGCATGCTAAATGCTACTCTCGGCCCCTTTCCGCGCTTGGCCTTGCACTTCATGTGCTTAACACTATTCCCGGCACCTCGCCGCTCTTGACCTTCGCCATTCTCGGCCCTCGCCGTTCCTGGCTCTTGCCGTTCATTCACATATATGCACACATAGCATAATAAAGCAAATACCTAACATGAATAAACTCAATCAAAGGGCTACACCCTACAACACAATCATATAGGGCCCTGCCCTGCATACAAGCTCTACGGGAGCAACGATTTTCTTACCTGTGTCCCGAGCCTTCTAAGTACCGATGTCTCGAGCACAGTCCCCTAGTCTGAGCCTCGCTGAAATCCTAGTCACAACACATGAACAATATTCATCCATCAAGTTCTAATCCATTAAATAACTTCGAGCCATAATTCTAATCTCCAAGACATTGAATTTTATCAATCTGGGTGATAAGGTCCATCCCGAACCTTAACTACTGAATTCCCGAGCCTAAAACCTCTTATAAACCCAAAAATGCACTAAGTGCCGCGGTCCTAGGGGCTCATGCCGCGGCCCCCAGCTCAACCCGAGGCCCTGCCTCATTTCAGCCTACACGCGCCGTGGCCCTTCTTGAAGGGCGCTGCGGCGCGCCTCCATTTCCAGGTGCCCCAAAGTTCTAAGGGGCCGTGACTCAGCAAGAACAATGCCATGCCCATAAAAACTCACCATTTTCTCTACCAAAACCAAGCCAAATACCCCTGAAATCCATCTAACAACCTAATTTAATTATCCCAGAGGTTCCACTATGTTCCCAGCAGATAAACCTAACAAACTCCAGCTTTAAAACTCATCAAACCCAAAATTAAATCTCAAACTTTAGAACCTTAAGAAACCAGAAACTCAGCCAAATAATCACAGAATTCAATGGTTAAAATCACAATTAAAGGTTT